>NW_013972465.1:0-277 GCF_001266775.1 Austrofundulus limnaeus | reverse complement strand
GTCCCGCTAATTCACCCCCCACCTCTATTCAGGATCAAGGGTACATCAGATATCATTAATGGTGGTTAAGTGTGAAACCAGACACAGTCTGTTGGTCTTTTAAGAGAAAAAGACACATTTATTGGGAATTTCTTTACTGGAATCTGCTTTAATGGGGTTCAGTGGATAAGTTATCAGCAAATATGTATGAACACAGTTTGAGTGGAGTCAAGACTAAAAAACTTCATAGCATTTTCTGTTGACACTAAAGGTGTCCCGATACCAGTTTTACTCAAAC
>NW_013972464.1:0-277 GCF_001266775.1 Austrofundulus limnaeus | reverse complement strand
AGCTTAATTCAGGTTTGGATGTGGATTTATTCTACTACAAAAAGTTCTCACCACGTGAACTTTGTCAAATTAGTGAAGATACGTAGATTTACGTTGGCAGTGACTCGTTAAATTGTCCGTCAGTCAATGAGCCAAACGATGGTGTTTCTGTGATTCTTCTTTTCTCCAACTTTCCTCCTGGTTTATTAAAACTGGACAAGAACCCATCAGACTTTATTAAGAAACTGGGAGGTGGTGCTCCTCCTGACTAATAACTCTGACTTGATTTGAGGCTGAT
>NW_013972463.1:0-277 GCF_001266775.1 Austrofundulus limnaeus | reverse complement strand
AGCCTCAGTTAGGACTAGCTTTAATTAGCATTAGCCTCAGGTAGGACTAGCTTTAATTAGCATTAGCCTCAGGTAGGACTAGCTTTAGTTGGCATTAGCCTCAGGTAGGACTAGCTTCAGTTGGCATTAGCCTCAGGTAGGACTAGCTTCAGTTGGCATTAGCCTCAGGTAGGACTAGCTTCAGTTAGCATTAGCCTCAGTTAGGACAGGCTTCAGTTAGCATTAGCCTCAGTTAGGACTAGATTTAGTTAGCATTAGCCTCAGTTAGGACTAGCGT
>NW_013972462.1:0-277 GCF_001266775.1 Austrofundulus limnaeus | reverse complement strand
TCACGAGTCTCCTCCCCCTCCGCCTCCTCCTTCTTCTTCTTCTTCTTCTTAGTTATTTTTTGGTGGTTGGCAAACAACGTCAAGGTGCATTACCGCCACCTACTGATGTGGAGTGTGGACTGGAACATCTCTCAAAAAAACAAACAAAACTGTATTCTTTCAAACAATAGAGCCTGTCTTAAATACTTCAATAACAACTGAAAGGTTTCAGAATTTGAATTACTTCGTAATATTTCTATAAGATCAAATCTTATTTTAATTTCATTGAGTCTTTTAA
>NW_013972461.1:0-277 GCF_001266775.1 Austrofundulus limnaeus | reverse complement strand
AAGTGGCCGGTGAGTATACTTGTCAGTTTTACAGACACTGACCTAAACTTTGGTGTGGTAGCCCATGTGGTAGTAGCTGAGAGTCATTTCCAACACGTACTCTGAATTGCACAGCATTGCATGAGACTGCTAAAAATTTTATTTTCAAGGTTTGCCCTAAAGCAGACATGTCCAACTCCCGTCCTTGAGGGCCGGTCTCCTGCATGTTTTAGATCAGAGATTCTTAACCCATGGGCCGCGGCTCAGTTGTGGGCCGCGAGCGCCACCTTGAGGGCCT
>NW_013972460.1:0-277 GCF_001266775.1 Austrofundulus limnaeus | reverse complement strand
GAACAAGAACAAGAAGAACAAGAAGAACAAGAAGAACAAGAAAAAACCACTTGAAACAACATTTACCAAAAATGAAACCGAAAAGGTAAACAAAGCAAGACTCAAACTGTATTCATGCTTCTCATTTCATTGAAAAGACTTAAATTGAACTTAGAGCAAAGCAGAATTGGATCCTTATGATGAGGATGTCAGTTAAAGCAGAACCTGCACCTCTCAGGTGCATTTTTGTGTTGACTGGAGGCGAACGTCCATGTGTTTCTGTAAGTGACTCAAACTG
>NW_013972459.1:0-277 GCF_001266775.1 Austrofundulus limnaeus | reverse complement strand
TGTTTATAATTTGGTGTTTGGTCATGCTCCCTTGCAAGTGATTCGACCTTCCAGCCAAGACATGACTGCTGATGACCTTATCTTTTGTTTTACTGATAATCTTTGTTTAAAGGCTCTGTTTTAAAATCTTAGGTTAGATGTAGTCCACAATTTGGTATTGTCTCATCTCTGGGAGTTTTCTGCTCAGCCTCTTTTTTGTAATAAATTGATAAAAAATCAACCAGCTGGGTCTTTTTTGTCTGCCTTATCTATTCTAACAACTCATCATTACCATTCA
>NW_013972458.1:0-277 GCF_001266775.1 Austrofundulus limnaeus | reverse complement strand
GGACATGAGAGACAAATACAGGAGGACATGAGAGACAAATACAGGAGGACATGAGAGACAAATACAGGAGGACATGAGAGACAAATACAGGAGGACATGAGAGACAAATACAGGAGGACAGGAGAGACAAATACAGGAGGACACGAGAGACAAATACAGGAGGACACGAGAGACAAATACAGGAGGACACGAGAGACAAATACAGGAGGACACGAGAGACAAATACAAGAGGACATGAGAGACAAATACAGGAGGACATGAGAGACAAATACAGGAG
>NW_013972457.1:0-277 GCF_001266775.1 Austrofundulus limnaeus | reverse complement strand
TCCAGATCAACAGGTGAACAGACCAATACACAGTCCAGATCAACAGGTAAACTAACAGTCCAGATCAACAGGTAAACAAACAGTCCAGATCAACAGGTGAACAGACCAATACACAGTCCAGATCAACAGGTAAACAAACAGTCCAGATCAACAGGTAAACAAACAGTCCAGATCAACAGGTAAACAGACCAAAACACAGTCCAGATCAACAGGTAAACAGACCAAAACACAGTCCAGATCAACAGGTAAACAAACAGTCCAGATCAACAGGTAAACA
>NW_013972456.1:0-277 GCF_001266775.1 Austrofundulus limnaeus | reverse complement strand
ATAACTTCACATTGCTATGGTAACCCAGGACTGGTGGTACTTTTCGCAGGTTGTAACTCAAGTGACTTCTTTAACCCCTCCTCCCCTCCTCAGTGAAGGCCATAAAATGAACTTTAGCAGAAAGTGATAAGAAGACCAGAGCTCTGAAGTTATATTAACCTAAAATGTATTCTTAATCTTTAAATGAACTCTAGTTGTACCAGAGTGTCATTTAACTGAAAAACTGTGAGCCTATTGCCAGTCCACAAAAGGCTGGGCAACTAGGAAATAATTATGT
>NW_013972455.1:0-277 GCF_001266775.1 Austrofundulus limnaeus | reverse complement strand
AATAATCGTTTGTGGTAGCCCTAACGCTGAAGATGACTTTGATTCGATGATTGAGTTGTTGGTTGTAGTAGTTGTTGGTTAAAGTCAATTTTTTATGGTGGGTGTCTCAAACTGTGTCGACTCTAAAAGTTGATCAGTTGTTTTTTTCTTTTTAGTTAATATTTATCAAGTAGTTTATGACAAAATAATCAACTAAATTGCTAAAAGGGCTGCAGTGGCTGAAAATCATGATCACTGTGGCAAAACATCCAGGAGTTAAATACACTCATAAAAATAA
>NW_013972454.1:0-277 GCF_001266775.1 Austrofundulus limnaeus | reverse complement strand
CTTTAAAACCAGAAGCTACAAATCTCTAAAAGTTTGATCTGTGCTCGTGGAGAAATTAGAAAATCTTATTTATGGAAGATCTCTTTCAGAAAGAAGAGGACAAAAAGACTGAAAACCCTCATGGTTCACCCAGAACCACAGACCCTCCAGCTCCTTATCCGGCTACTGAGCTTCAAAGCAGGTAAAACGTTTGATCAAATTATTTATGTTAAAATGTTATGTATGTTATATTATGTTGTCTTAAAATAAAACATGTTTCACCAAACTGTCTTCATTA
>NW_013972453.1:0-277 GCF_001266775.1 Austrofundulus limnaeus | reverse complement strand
AACTGGTTCTTGTCTGTAATAGGTTCTTGTCTGTAATAGGTTCTTGTCTCTAACTGGTTCTTGTCTCTAACTGGTTCTTGTCTCTAACTGGTTCTTGTCTCTAACTGGTTCTTGTCTCTAACGGGTTCTTGTCTCTAATAGGTTCTTGTCTCTAATAGGTTCTTGTCTCTTAATAGGTTCTTGTCTCTTAACTGGTTCTTGTCTCTAACTGGTTCTTGTCTCTAACTGGTTCTTGTCTCTAATAGGTTCTTGTCTCTAACTGGTTCTTGTCTCTAAC
>NW_013972452.1:0-277 GCF_001266775.1 Austrofundulus limnaeus | reverse complement strand
TCTGAAAGTGGACATTGATTCGTCTTCAGGTGCTGTCACTGAACCGAACTGCCGAACTCTCCCAGAACATCCTCCTCCTCCTCCTCAGCACCAGTTTCAGCTGGGAGCTGCTTCCTTCATGGCTGCGTTATGAGTGAAGGTGAGGCGTGTTCCGCTGCTTCTAATCCTCTTTAGCGGCATTATGTTGAGCTCAGTCCGGGTCCTGACGCGCGGCGCGTCCTTGTAGCTCTCCAAAAGCCGGAGTCAGCATCTCTGCGTCCGCAGCGCGCAGCTGGAG
>NW_013972451.1:0-277 GCF_001266775.1 Austrofundulus limnaeus | reverse complement strand
AGTAAATAATGGTGGGCTGGTTGATCCTTCTTTTGAGACCGTCCCTGCTGAGAAAGCTCTGAAGAGCTCCGTGATGTCTGCAACAACTAATCAACAGACAGTACTGTTAGCTGCTAAAGCTAAGTGTGGTTAGATTTATGTCAGCACGTCATTGAAACTCAGTTTGATAATGACAACCTTTATTTTGATTTGATAGAAATGTTTGTCCACTCACATCATCATCCAGACAAAAATGTGTTGCCAGTTTACACACATCTTCAATATATTATTTTTCTAA
>NW_013972450.1:0-277 GCF_001266775.1 Austrofundulus limnaeus | reverse complement strand
CAGTGGAAACAACAATACATTGTTATAGTAAAAATTACAGAATTCATTTGCAACTTAAAACATTTCAGACTAGTCTAATAAAATTGTTTGCCTAAAAGAACAGTGCCAGTAATTTGAAATACAGTAGAGTTATGTAAAAAATATGTGAACAATTAATACTTTGTCTGTTGCAAATACCAAGAAAAGAAGATTTTAACAGCCATATCTAATCACACCTGATCATGCAGCATTTTCACATTTCCACAGAAACAACCATGTAATATTGACGCATTAACCA
>NW_013972449.1:0-277 GCF_001266775.1 Austrofundulus limnaeus | reverse complement strand
GAAAAGACCAAACCAGATTACTTCCATCCAGAAGCTTTCTTTTGTTTGAAAGGTGATTTATCCAAATGTTGCTTTTAACATCTTTACACAACTGTCAGTTTATTTACATCAAAGTTGCTTCTTGTTTACATGGCTGACTTTTCAGTCTATGACTGCTGTCAAACACGTATTGCAACATGGAGTGTGTCATATGGAAAATGCAGACAGAAATGCAGTATTGGTCAGTACAAGAAGAATTTACTGTAAAACTTCATTTGGGGTCTATATAAAGTGAAAC
>NW_013972448.1:0-277 GCF_001266775.1 Austrofundulus limnaeus | reverse complement strand
GAATATTTCGTTTTGTTCTCTCTTTTTTCAGTAAAAGGAATTTCCTATTTTCACGCGCCTTTTTATGTAAATATCCACATAGATCAGGACCTTCAGTGTCCATCTCTTATTACAGAACTAAAGTTGCTCTTTGATCTTAAACGTTTTGATGAGGAACAACATTTTTTTAGAAGAGACCACAAGGAACCCTTACATCATGAATGCCTGAAACCTTTGCACATTATCAACTAATCGACATAAGTGATCGCTTTAAAAATCTGAGTGCTTCCAGTGCACG
>NW_013972447.1:0-277 GCF_001266775.1 Austrofundulus limnaeus | reverse complement strand
AGAAAAAATAAGTAGGTTCTCTTGACGGGTTCTTCTTTAATGAAACGTTTTGTTTCTCCTCCAACAGACTTCTCTCTCTCTCTGTAGAGAACGTTGCATTCATTGTGTTTCTTGTGTGTCTCAGATGGGTTTTGGAGGAACTGCATGTGAAGATTGTGTACCTGGACGTTACGGACCTACCTGTAGCTCAGGTAACTGTTAAAGTGTTTACAGTATGCCACGTTTCAGTAAGAAATCCACACAAATCAGTGTACATGAGGCCCCTGGTGTCTTTGAT
>NW_013972446.1:0-277 GCF_001266775.1 Austrofundulus limnaeus | reverse complement strand
ATGTCATTTAGATGACGTCATTTAGATGATGTCATTTCGGGACTTTTAGGACAGCTGGTAGCTTCTGTCTTCACAGAGAACTGCCTCATTTGTTTTCACTGAGCCTCCAGGACAAATGGAGACAGAAAAAATGTCATTTTGTGAAAAATCACAACTAAGTTTTGTGACCTGCTGAGTTTATTTCATGACAATCAGTCTCATAGCTCTGAATCTGTGCCTCTCCATGACCCCCCACCCTCTGATCTGATTCAGTCTGACCCCCCATAAGAGTTATCTG
>NW_013972445.1:0-277 GCF_001266775.1 Austrofundulus limnaeus | reverse complement strand
CACACACACGCACACACACACCTGTAGCACTAAGTAAACTCTCCTGTTTTCACCTCCTGACCTCTTGTTCACTCTTTGCAACTGTCCCCACAGAATCCTTATGCTGTCTTGGCCAGAATTACCTTATTTGGAACAGACCATTGTCTCTGACACAGACACGGTCAAAACTTTTAAACTGACAGACTTTTATCAGTCATTACACAAAGTCAAAGCAGATGCATATTACCCTCTCCTCTTTGCACTCCCATCCATCCATCCATCCATCCATCCATCCATC
>NW_013972444.1:0-277 GCF_001266775.1 Austrofundulus limnaeus | reverse complement strand
GTTTTGTTCAGTAAACAGTTCATGTATGTTTGTGTTATTAATTACTCTAAACATATGTATATGTATGTACAGTTCATGTATTTGTGTTATTAATTACTTTGAAAATATGTATATATATGTAAATTTATATATACAGTAAAAATAAAAACTAAATATTACATTTTTTGTTGTGCTTTTTCTTTGTGTCTTTGGGTACCTGATCATGTCTCACATGTGAACAACAGAATTTGTAGCAGTCTAAAAAACAGTGAAAGCAGTGGACGGCTGTTCTTACCTG
>NW_013972443.1:0-277 GCF_001266775.1 Austrofundulus limnaeus | reverse complement strand
TTTTAGCAGTTCTGTGTTGTTTACTTTACATTGACTCAGTCATACTTGTAGTAGTTTATAGTGATTATTAGGAGATATGTTTTAACTCTGTACACTGTGACAGCCTCTTTGTTTTGGAGCCTGTCTGTGGTTTTGTTCTGTCTGCAGGTTCTGATTACCAGTGTCAATCAGCCTGACTGGGAGCACCTGACCAGTGATCCCAGCCTGACTGAAGACTGCCACTGTGGGTGCTCCTCTCTCTCATTTTCCCAACCTGAGATGGAGGGAGGTGTTCACC
>NW_013972442.1:0-277 GCF_001266775.1 Austrofundulus limnaeus | reverse complement strand
TGGCCTAATTTTGGTCTGTACAAAACCACAATGAATTCTGAACAAAGTTCAAAGACAAAGTTCAGACTCTCAGCTTCAGTTCAGTGGGTTGAACCAGAGCCAGATCTTAGCAGGCAGATAAGGTTGTCACCTTGAATGCCATCTGCTGGAGGGGGCGCCACTGCGTCAGCAGAAAAACCAAACAAAACACAAAACTAGTAATTATTTGTAACCCCGCTCAGCGCCTCCTTGATTTGCTTTGTCTTAAAAATCAATAATTGAAGTATTACAGGAAAAA
>NW_013972441.1:0-278 GCF_001266775.1 Austrofundulus limnaeus | reverse complement strand
TCCTCAATGCCTCCATCTTGCTAAAGAGTTCTCAAAAATTGCCTCTTGATTGGGTGTCTTGCATTGGTTTATTCGGTAACTTTTTGCAAATAATAAACCTAGGAGGCAGGCACAAAAATGGTGGTAGCTCAGAAATTCAAGTAAAACTATTATATATTAAAAGTACATAATAAAAGTATTATATATGAAAAGTGATGAAGAAGAAGCTCATGAAATAGGCTCTGAGAGCCTTGAAAACACAATGGACTAATATGGGAGGGAGGACAACACAGAAGATA
>NW_013972440.1:0-278 GCF_001266775.1 Austrofundulus limnaeus | reverse complement strand
GAATGGATAAAGAAGCCATGTCAAGGCATGTCATAAAGTCATAAATGTCATAAACTGACATGCCTTGAGATAAAAAAAATCGTTTAATTTATTTGGAGGATTTTTTCACCAATCATGATGTAATGTGAATGTATGTCTGCATTGGCTCTGCACCAGTGACAAGTTATAATTAGCAATAGTTATAATTTAAACATTGCACAGGACAACACAACAAGAAAAAAACATATGAAGAATGAACTGTTATCTATCAGTGTTGCTCATCTCTGACAAGACTCTTG
>NW_013972439.1:0-278 GCF_001266775.1 Austrofundulus limnaeus | reverse complement strand
GCGTAAATGTAAATTATCAGCTGTAAATATGATAGGTAAATGTCAGGTCCCTCCCCCTACATACACCACGTTGCACTGACATTCAGCAGAGACAGATACATTTCAGACCAGGTAGAGTTGTCAGTTTCATTCACAGTACAATCAACAGTCAATATCAGGCCATGAATAAACCAAACTGTACTACTACTTTATAGTTTTGTTTTGTTTTTATCCGTTTTTTTCTGTAGCTGATTCTATTGCTTTCTGAAAAGAGAGTTTGGACACACATCTACAACTAA
>NW_013972438.1:0-278 GCF_001266775.1 Austrofundulus limnaeus | reverse complement strand
AGCCAAAACCAGTGTTACAGGTTCAAGTAGAATACTTTATTCCAGTTTGACACAGGAGTTGATGAGTTAAAAACAATGTTTTCGATACCACAGGTAACAAAAATATATCCGAACAATAAAACACAAATGGAAAACAAAGTCAGTCCAGTGTAACCAGTTTTACCTGTTTTTACATCACTTTATTGGTAAAGCTTCTCTGGGCATATTTGTTGCTTTAAAAGGTTGAAGTTTTACTATGTTTTGCCAAAAAAAGGAGCAAAAGTATTTATTTTGTTTAC
>NW_013972437.1:0-278 GCF_001266775.1 Austrofundulus limnaeus | reverse complement strand
ATAACAACTGGCAGCTCAGCAAATACATTTTTTAAATTGAACTTTGATATTTCATTACCATCAGTCTTTTACAAACACCAAATTGTGCGCAGAATCTGAACAGACTAAAACATGTGATGATGATGTCAAAAACTGATATTCAGTGTGGGAAGAAAAGTATAGGGTCAAAAAAAATACGTCCTTCAAACTGGATTTGAACCAGCAACTTCACTTAATCTAAAACAAATAATGTTTCATATTCAAAATCATTGCCAGTAAAACGTTTCCTAAAGAACTAT
>NW_013972436.1:0-278 GCF_001266775.1 Austrofundulus limnaeus | reverse complement strand
GAAGCTGGTAGTGTATAGTTATTTTTATTCAGTTTGTGTTCCAGTGGTGGTGAGAGTCCAACACAAGCTGCTCACTCAGATCTGTGAGTTTGTCTCCTGTAACACTAAACATTGTTGAGACTTTCTTCTGTTTTCATGTGAACAAACAGTCCAAGAAGGAGTCGACCAGGAGTGTAACCATACATCTAGTTATTGATTTGAATGGTTCATGACTCAGTTATATCCTGGCAAAATGAAAATATCCTTCATCACCATGCTTGATGTGAATCAATATCCAG
>NW_013972435.1:0-278 GCF_001266775.1 Austrofundulus limnaeus | reverse complement strand
GAGATATGGATAAGCAATTGGTTAGCCAGGCCCAGACAGGAAGAGGCTTGCATCAAATTGGACATAGGATAGAAAGGCCAAGATACCCAGATGACCGGAGGATGGCTGAAAACTCAAGAGGGGGACAGAAATCTCAACATTACTTGTTACATGCTTCCACTAGTTTAAGTCTTGCCATTTATAGATAGTTAAGTTTCATCATTTCTTGGCACTCTATCAGGGCCACCTGAGCTGGTTCACAAATGTCACTAAACTTTTTAAATTTTTGTAGCATAGTG
>NW_013972434.1:0-278 GCF_001266775.1 Austrofundulus limnaeus | reverse complement strand
ATATATATAGATTAAGGCACAGAAATGGGAAAGCTGTTTGGCTCAGTGAACACTGCAGCATGGCATCATGGAGTTCAGGCTGTGACAACATGATGAATTACACAAACTGTTCAGAAACAACTAATGCACATTCAGTGGGAGTTCATTTAACAAGCAAGTAAAGCATTTTATAGCTCACAACAAACAATGCTACTGACACACGCAGTCAGCAAAACTTCATGTACATTCATCAAAGTGTTTCTGTTAGTGACAAAAAGTTTCTCCAGCAAAAAAGGTGA
>NW_013972433.1:0-278 GCF_001266775.1 Austrofundulus limnaeus | reverse complement strand
TAGAAAAGTAAACAGACTTTTAATGAAGCAGCTGGCACTCACTGCAGTCGTAATCAATTTAGGAGCCCTTCAAAGACAGATTTTTTTATTGCAAATTAAACAAAATGACATACCGTAAGTAACTTGTAAACATCTGTGTACACCTGTAATACATCTTCCAGTGTATGTAAATGTTCCCCTTTTATTTGCACAAAACCAGAAGAGAAGCATATGGAGCCTGTTTGCAGAAGCTGTGTCGGCATTCAACTCAGAAACAATAGATCTGTAAACGTCAAGCG
>NW_013972432.1:0-278 GCF_001266775.1 Austrofundulus limnaeus | reverse complement strand
TGTGAGGCAAGTGAGCGAGTTCCTGAAAAAATAAAAAACTCTAAGTTTAAGAAGATTTGCAGGATGCAAAGTTTTATTTGCCATGTTTTTTCTACATTTTCCTGTCTGATCTCACTTGAGTTATTAGTGATTTAATCCAGCAGCACAGTTTCCCTCTAAGAACCTATTTAATGCAAAGGGTTCAGTTTTGGTTCTGTGTTTGCTTCGGACCGTTGTGCTGTTGCATGCTCCTGCAGCATGATGGCACAGTGGGGTTAGAGTTGCAGGTTTTGCACTTT
>NW_013972431.1:0-278 GCF_001266775.1 Austrofundulus limnaeus | reverse complement strand
AGACATATCATGATTTAAAGGAGACATATGATTTAAAGGAGACATATCATGATTTAAAGGAGACATATCATGATTTAAAGGAGACATATCATGATTTAAAGGAGACATATGATTTAAAGGAGACATATCATGATTTAAAGGAGACATATCATGATTTAAAGGAGACATATCATGATTTAAAGGAGACATATCATGATTTAAAGGAGACATATCATGATTTAAAGGAGACATATCATGATTTAAAGGAGACATATCATGATTTAAAGGAGACATATCAT
>NW_013972430.1:0-278 GCF_001266775.1 Austrofundulus limnaeus | reverse complement strand
CAGATAATTTTAATGAAGTAGACGCCATTTCCTGCATTCTGCTGTATTTTGAACAGGCTGTTAAACAGACTTTTACCTACAGAAGTAAACACTTGGTGAGAGCTTCTCATACTTTTAGGGTCTGTGAACCCCTTACAAGAGTGAAAAATGTCCAGGAACCCCCTCATGAAACCCAAGGTTTTTAAAAATAATTTACTGTCATTTTAATCCCTGAACTCCATGGGAATAGTGTTTTTGTTTGGTTTAGTATTTTTGTTATAGTGCATGATTCTCTATAT
>NW_013972429.1:0-278 GCF_001266775.1 Austrofundulus limnaeus | reverse complement strand
GGAAGGGAATATCGTGATGGATGACCTGGCCAACCTTCCTCTGGCTTTCTGCATCCTTTTTGGACTGATCTACGCACTGCACCTGGAATACCCCAAGTATATGAAAAACACATTCTGCTTTGTCCAGCAGGTGATGCTCAACCTGGGCAAGAAAGAGCTGCCACCCAAAATTCAAACTCTAAAAAATCAGCTGTCTGTGTGAAAAGGGGTTTTGTAGTTATTGGACTGTTTTTGAGACCAGGTGCTTAGTTCATGTTGCTCCAATCACACAGTTGTGT
>NW_013972428.1:0-278 GCF_001266775.1 Austrofundulus limnaeus | reverse complement strand
CTGCCGGTGGAACCCATTCCTCCTGGTTGTCCGCGTCCGCGTCCCGCGCGCACGGGCCGCCTCGGCGGAGCTGTCGTGGGTGGGACTGCGGGGCGCAGCTCCAGCGCGGGCGACGCGTCGGACCCCGGGCGGGCCGCGTCCGCTCTCCGGAAACGGCGGCCCGTCGCCCCCGAGTCAGTGAGCCTCCGCGGCCCGGCCTCCTCGGAGGAGGGCCGCGGAGCCACGCGAGCGCAACCGCCATCCCCACGACCTCAGATCAGACGAGACGACCCGCTGAC
>NW_013972427.1:0-278 GCF_001266775.1 Austrofundulus limnaeus | reverse complement strand
CACTGGCATCCTCACCGGGACACTCAGCGTCAGAAGACTAAAATACAGAGCATTGATGCTTCCTGTACACACTTTTCCTAAAAGAATGGAACTGGGAAAAAGTTGCCTGGTATTCACTAATACCACAGATGATATTTAAAACCTGGTTAATGGACATGAACAAGCCCAATGTGCTGGATTAATTTAACTAGAGTAACAGTCCTTCGCATGCATTTGGGGCAGACACATAACTGAGGCATGATGATCTAGCACAGATTGGTAATGTCTCTGAGTACAGC
>NW_013972426.1:0-278 GCF_001266775.1 Austrofundulus limnaeus | reverse complement strand
GTCAAAAGCAAATCTGAAGTTTAGTCTGTGATGACGTGCTGGAAGTGATGAAGAAACTGGAGCAGCTGAGAAGACAGATGAGGACCAATAATGTCTACGATTAAGGAGACCACAGAGCATGCCTGTCCCAAAGCAGTGTTGTGAAGATGTGCTGAAGTGGGAATGTCCGAAATGGTAGGAGGTTCAAGAGACCAAATTCAAGGTATTTAGATAGACTATGATTCAAAGTCACATTTATTTTTGATAAAAACATCATTTTCATTAAAAGGAAAAAAATT
>NW_013972425.1:0-278 GCF_001266775.1 Austrofundulus limnaeus | reverse complement strand
GTAGCACTGTGATAGCACTGTCATAGTACTGTGGTAGCACTGTGATAGTACTGTGGTAGCACTGTGATAGTACTGTGGTAGCACTGTGATAGCACTGTGATAGTACTGTGGTAGCACTGTGATAGTACTGTGGTAGCACTGTGATAGTACTGTGATAGTACTGTGATAGTACTGTGGTAGCACTGTGATAGTACTGTGATAGAACTGTGATAGAACTGTGATAGCACTGTGGTAACACTGGTAGCACTGTGATAGTACTGTGATAGCACTGTGATAGT
>NW_013972424.1:0-278 GCF_001266775.1 Austrofundulus limnaeus | reverse complement strand
GTTTTCTTAGACTTTTTGTATTTGAAGAATATGCATGTCACAGACACTTTAATGTCTAAGTGTTTGTTGTTATAGCGCCCTCTTTATTTCCAGAGTGCAATCGTGTCGTTTCCATGTGTCTGACACTGAGCCGACCTCGCCCCTTTAATCTGCAGCCCCTTTAATCTGCAGCGAGGTCCTGCTCAATAAGCTGCTGCTGTCCTCCATCTTGAAAATCCTCATTTTTAGGATGTCCTGATGCATCTCAGTAATCCAGGTAAAAAATTAAAAAGAAAAAC
>NW_013972423.1:0-278 GCF_001266775.1 Austrofundulus limnaeus | reverse complement strand
AAACCTGGAGACCACCCCTCCCTCCTTTGTCAACTGGGTCCCTAAATAAACAGCCTCCCATGTTCCCTGCATCCCCTCCCTCCCACTCACCTACTCCTCCCTCCCCTCGCTCCTGGTCGCTTTGCTGTTGCTATGGCGATACCAAGCCCTGCACCTTGAAAAGTGCGTTTGGAAGGCATCAGGCGAAAATATCTCTCATCCAAAACAAGCACAAAACACAAACAAAAATCTTCAGTTTCTGGAGGTTCTTGTGGTGAGATTTGGTGTGTGTGTGTGTG
>NW_013972422.1:0-278 GCF_001266775.1 Austrofundulus limnaeus | reverse complement strand
GATTCCACCTGCAGCCGGATCAGCAGGCGCTTCTTGGGGACAGTGGACTCTGGTAAGATCAGGAGGGAGTCAGAGTCAGCCGTGGGGTCTGGGTTAACTGTGGCATCTGGGGCAATGGTGCTTGCTGGGATGATGGTGGGCTCCGTATCTTGGGGCTTCTTTGGGGCCTTCTTTCTCTCTGGCAGGTGTTTTCTCTCTGGCAGGTGTTTTCTCTCTGGCAGGTGTTTTCTCTCTGGCAGGTGTTTTCTCTCTGGCAGGTGTTTTCTCTCTGGCAGGTG
>NW_013972421.1:0-278 GCF_001266775.1 Austrofundulus limnaeus | reverse complement strand
CTCAGTGGCAGTTTTCCTAAATCCCACTCGTCCCAGTGTTCAGAGCTCGGAGCCACACGTACAGCTCTCTCAGTGGACCCGAGTCCTGATTCTGGACTGGTCTCTACACCTGTAAGTGACACGCCACACTGGTATTAAAGAGCTTATTATCCCTGCTGTTCGTGTTCCCATCCCTATAGCTAAATCTATAGCTTTCAAACTAGTTTCTGCTGTTTCACTTCAGGCCCTGCTGATTAATTTTTCACTAAAACGTTATCTGTAGAGTTTGAAGGCATTTA
>NW_013972420.1:0-278 GCF_001266775.1 Austrofundulus limnaeus | reverse complement strand
CATATAAACTTCACTTCTCAAATATCACTGTGTTTGTCCCCTATACAGGGGAGGACTGGCCATTGGGACTACCGGGACTCTGGTGGGCAGGTGCGTCACTGATGGCCAACACTATATTACCAACTCCAAAATATACATCTAATCTAAAAATTAATGCTAATCCTAACCTCAATGGACTGTAAACAGTCACTAGAAGGAATTCTTCTAAATAATCTAAATTAGGGCTGCACGACATCAAGCGTGAACAGATCTCAGCAGCAAGCTGTAAAAATCTGATC
>NW_013972419.1:0-278 GCF_001266775.1 Austrofundulus limnaeus | reverse complement strand
TCTGCAGCAGTGAAACTAGCTCCAAAACAATGTAACGTCCCGCCCATCTGACATGCACTGTAGGTGTATTTTTTTCTTTTTTCTGCCAGCTGGTGTGCAGAGACTTGAAAAAGGAAGAGGTGGGAGGCGGACAGTTTTGAGGAGAATGAATTATCACCTTCAACCGATTATCACTGAGAAAAGGTGTTTGGAAGCGTGGCGCTGAGGAGCATGTGTTTAGGCTTGCACAGTTGTATTTCTCGTTGACTCAGACAGGAAGGTTGAGCGTTAGAAGCAGA
>NW_013972418.1:0-278 GCF_001266775.1 Austrofundulus limnaeus | reverse complement strand
AGCTAAAAGTAGAGGGCTAACTAAGAGCTAAAAGTAGAGGCTAACTAAGAGCTAAAAGTAGAGGCTAACCAAGAGCTAAAAGTAGAGGCTAACTAAGAGCTAAAAGTAGAGGCTAACCAAGAGCTAAAAGTAGAGGCTAACCAAGAGCTAAAAGTAGAGGCTAACCAAGAGCTAAAAGTAGAGGCTAACCAAGAGCTAAAAGTAGAGGGCTAATTAAGAGCTAAAAGTTGAGGCAAACTAAGAGCTAAAAGTAGAGGGCTAATTAAGAGCTAAAAGTA
>NW_013972417.1:0-278 GCF_001266775.1 Austrofundulus limnaeus | reverse complement strand
AGAGCTCAGTCATAGTTGTATTTAATTCTACATAAGAGGAATAGAGAGGGTATCTACTCAACATTGCTATGTATATTATATATAGTCATGGAAAAAATTATTAGACCACCTTTGACATAAAAAAAACAAATACTTATGCAATCAAGTTCTGAATATTTTATCAATATCAAGAAAACATAGAAATGGCTTGTTGTCAGCTCTTAAATTAATTTAAATTTTTATTGGTATCATTAGTTCAAAACCTTTAGTTGTACTGGAAATTAAAATGAACATTGTAA
>NW_013972416.1:0-278 GCF_001266775.1 Austrofundulus limnaeus | reverse complement strand
TCAATGAAACATTGCAGGTGATGAAAGACTGAAGTCTAATGAATTCTATCATCAGTTTAGTGAAATGCTACAGTACATGCTAAAAACAATGCTTCCGGGACAGTACGGACTGTGCTTTCGGTACGGATCAGGCAGCCACACAAACATCAACAATGGCTGCTGCTAGCCACCGCTAACGCTGCTGAAGATAATATTTAAAATCTAATCTCCAAATGTGTTCATAAAAACAATATAGGTGGTCCCTGTGGTCCAGCAGTTTGAAGTGCAGCTTAGACACC
>NW_013972415.1:0-278 GCF_001266775.1 Austrofundulus limnaeus | reverse complement strand
AAGTAAGGTGAAGGGTCCATGTGCAGATCTGCTGTTCATGCCTGGCCTGCCTCAGTTTGGCTGAAAATTTACTTTAAAACAAAGGCACAGGTAAGTGTTTTCCTCCTTGCATTTGTTTGCACCTAAACTTCCTGACTATTGTTGAATAGTGGAGGAGCTGATCCAAAAAGGACCACCCACCTTACCTTATTTGCATAATGAGGCAGAAATGCATAAGGTAATGTAAAAACAGGAGACAGAAATATAAAAACAACAAATGGAAATAAAATGAATTGTGG
>NW_013972414.1:0-278 GCF_001266775.1 Austrofundulus limnaeus | reverse complement strand
ATTTACTGAGAAAAAATGGTGACGTGTTCAATACTAATTTTACCTGCTGTATTGCACTAAATTTTGGAGTGGTAGTATCTGAGAATCACTCCCATAATTATTTCAAATTGATTTTCAAAGCTACAGCATCATCATTTTAACAACATAATAAATCTCTGTTTAAACCTCTAAAAAACACAGCAGAATAGAAAAGAAAAAGCTTATTGTCTGTCCCAGATGGTGATAGAATTTTTTCTTTAACAGAGCTCCAACAACAGCGTTCCTACGCTTTAAATACA
>NW_013972413.1:0-278 GCF_001266775.1 Austrofundulus limnaeus | reverse complement strand
TCTGGGATCAATAAAGTATTTTTGAATTGAATTTGAATTGAATGGGCAGGGTCTGGTCAGGGGGAAATGGGCGGGGTCTGGTCAGGGGGAAATGGGTGGGGTCTGGTCAGCGGGACATGGTCAGCAGAGTTTGGCAAACACCAATAATTTTTCTTGGACAGAAATCGAGTAGTGATGGGATTAAATGTTTTTTTTTATCTGGTTAGGGTTACGGGGTGTGGTTAATGTTAGTTTACCTGTCATGAGATAAGATCGACCTTTATTGTCATTGTACAGAG
>NW_013972412.1:0-278 GCF_001266775.1 Austrofundulus limnaeus | reverse complement strand
TTATTGCGTAAAACTACAAATTACAAATTCATTTTACACAGTATGAGTCAGAGTAAACAGAGTTCTGCACTCTATCACAGAGTTATAATCAACTCTTTAAGTGTTGTGTTAACACTGGTCATGAGTTGGTAAAGCAGTGCAACAGAGTGACCCTTCACACAACAGGACAGACCTCTCATGGTGTCGATTTATGACCAATAACACAAAACTTAAACTTGAACAACTTGATCAACCTGAACAAGAATACTAACCAGAACAACTCTTTTTTTTTACACTCA
>NW_013972411.1:0-278 GCF_001266775.1 Austrofundulus limnaeus | reverse complement strand
TGTTTACCCTATGCTTAAAAAGCTGCCATCTAGTCTGAGTCGGGGGTGGGCTTTCCCCAACTGTTGGCGAAGGCATGATTAACCCTAGAGTTGTGACAACACAACAAGTTCAACACCTGGAGGGTTAAGAAAGGGAGAAAAACCAACGATGAATGGACTTACAGTAAGTACCAAGTAGCTATCACTATAATACACAAAATCACGGTGATGGAAAAAGCTGCAACAAAAAAGTTAATCAGGTTAAAAGACATTCCTGTAAAAAAGTTAATTACAGCAAA
>NW_013972410.1:0-278 GCF_001266775.1 Austrofundulus limnaeus | reverse complement strand
TAAGTGGTCAGAGGTCGCTTTAATGTTTAGTTACTTAGAAACTGACAGAGTTATTAAATGTTTGTGCTTCATGTTGACACACTGTAATCATAGTTTAGTCTCAGTTACACCAACCTGGATGTTTTTATGTGTCAACAGTCCAGATCAGGCTTACAGTTAGAAAAATAACCCTGCGAATGAGTAAACACATAAATCAACAAGAATTCACGCTAACAATCTGATAGAAACACTTGTGTAGCCCAGTCAATTTTAAGGCAAATATCTGTTTCCCCTCCTTT
>NW_013972409.1:0-278 GCF_001266775.1 Austrofundulus limnaeus | reverse complement strand
GTTCAATACTTATTTTTCCCCGCTGTAAATGGATCATCTTTCATAGTAGGCTATGAATGAAATGACAATGAACAGTTGTTGTGTGCAGGGAAACAGATTTTTACTGTGTTCCTGAACGCAACATAACTCCGACTCCTTCCACAGCTGAGGCGCAGAGGGACAGGAACCTGTTTTGAAAGTTGAGCTTCAAAAAAATAAAACAAAACTTTTCAACAAATAGACCACTCCAGTTTTTACCTGGGACTTATGGCTGCAGCACATAAAGCTAAGAAATAGCT
>NW_013972408.1:0-278 GCF_001266775.1 Austrofundulus limnaeus | reverse complement strand
GGTTGTGTACTGTGATCCACTACAGGTTGTGTACTGTGACCCACTACAGGTTGTGTACTGACCCACTACAGGTTGTGTACTGACCCACTACAGGTTGTGTACTGTGACCCACTACAGGTTGTGTACTGTGACCCACTACAGGTTGTGTACTGTAAC
Organism: Austrofundulus limnaeus; assembly: GCF_001266775.1. Lineage (NCBI taxonomy): Eukaryota > Metazoa > Chordata > Actinopteri > Cyprinodontiformes > Rivulidae > Austrofundulus > Austrofundulus limnaeus. The sequence goes on along the minus strand of NW_013972408.1, from coordinate 122 downwards.
CCACTACAGGTTGTGTACTGACCCACTACAGGTTGTGTACTGACCCACTACAGGTTGTGTACTGTGACCCACTACAGGTTGTGTACTGTGACCCACTACAGGTTGTGTACTGTGACCCACTA
>NW_013972407.1:0-278 GCF_001266775.1 Austrofundulus limnaeus | reverse complement strand
GACAGAGGACACACTGACAGGAGACAGATGACACACTGACAGGAGACACACTGACAGGAGACACTGACAGAGGACAGACTGACAGAGGACACACTGACAGAGGACAGAGGGCACACTGACAGGAGACAGAGGACACACTGACAGGAGACAGACTGACAGGAGACAGACTGACAGGAGACACACTGACAGGAGACAGAGGACACACTGACAGGAGACACACTGACAGGAGACAGAGGGCACACTGACAGGAGACAGAGGACACACTGACAGGAGACAGA
>NW_013972406.1:0-278 GCF_001266775.1 Austrofundulus limnaeus | reverse complement strand
CATACTCTGCCGATGAGCTCACCAGCCTCACCACCTCGGTCCTCCATTCTTTTGTTGTTGCCAGCCACCATCTGACCCATTCCTCCTTTTGAGCCTTCTTCTTGGTTTCTATGGGGTGCTTCAACACAGCCAAAACCACCCCATCCACCATTGCTGGCCCAAAGAAGAATGTGTTTGTGGTCATGTGGCTTTCTATCTCAGCCAGGGCTTGGGCTAGGTCTGGTTTCGTGGAGTGTGACATAAGGAGCGCCTTAGCGTCGGGGTGCCAGTCTGTGGTC
>NW_013972405.1:0-278 GCF_001266775.1 Austrofundulus limnaeus | reverse complement strand
GTCTCTGTGAGAAAACATGTAATATGTGAGCCGTCACATCGAAACAACGATTGAGTCTAAAAGTTGTGGAGAACAAGAGTTGTGATTAACACTCGCAAATTTATATTTTGTCAAAATTTAACAAATATTTGTGTTATCAATGTATCATTTCAAGGAACTGTCTGAAATATAATCCTAAATAATTTTTAAGCACTTTTTTTTAGCAGTAGCAAAAAATATAAACCTGATTTTGAGGAAAAACGCCTTAAAATGTTGAGATTTTCTCTATGAGCTAGCAA
>NW_013972404.1:0-278 GCF_001266775.1 Austrofundulus limnaeus | reverse complement strand
ATTCCTCCAACAAACAAGAAGCAGTTTGTGTTCCACTTTTTTACCCTCTGGATATACCCCTAAGAGACCCTTACTTCACCTTAAGAATTACTGGCTAAATGATTAGTTAATTAGTTACAAAAAAAAACATGCTTAGAAGAATCCGTTCTCAGTCAACCTTAGTTTTAATTGCAATCAATAAACCCCAGTGGTTCCTCATTTACATACAGACACTGGGATTTCTCACAACGATAAAAAGAAAGAAGGAACATCCATCACTAACCTGCAAACTATGGAGC
>NW_013972403.1:0-278 GCF_001266775.1 Austrofundulus limnaeus | reverse complement strand
CCTGGTAATCAATTTCAGCATAGTAAATAAATTGAATCATTATCAGCCAAACCTTATATGAGGGGTGTTCTATTTTAATTTTATACCCCAGAAATTGTAAAACTGTATTTTGGTCAAACTGGAAGTTTAACACTGTCATTATTGGCTCATTTAAGATGGAGCAAGTTAAATAATTTTTTAACAGCATCTGCTTTAAATAAATAAAGTAACTGCAGCCTCTATGTATATTTTAAAATTAATGTATAGTCTAGCTACTTTCCTTACACACACACACACAC
>NW_013972402.1:0-278 GCF_001266775.1 Austrofundulus limnaeus | reverse complement strand
TATTCAGGAGCCAGTCCATTCAGAGCCTTATAAAAGTTTAAAATCAATTCTCAAACACACAGGGAGCCAATGAAGGGAAGCCAGCAGTTACTTCTACTTCCTCAGTGCTGAGCTCTGATTGGCTGAATTCTTTGTTGCTCACCTCTTCCTCTGCAGCTTCACTCAATCATTTCAACACTTTCAAACCTCACAAAAAGTTTATTTTATATCTCTTGTCTGTGGAAATGTATGCTGGTTTTAACCATAAAGCCAAATAAAGGTTAACTGAATAAACAACT
>NW_013972401.1:0-278 GCF_001266775.1 Austrofundulus limnaeus | reverse complement strand
TTTAACATTTATTTAATGACATCAAATCAATTTACTTTTCAAGTGGACGTACATTTTGAAAACATTCTTTTTTACATTTAAATCATCATTTGGGTTTATATAAAGTGGAACATCAATGTTCTTTCTAATGTCCTCCTTATTAGAGCTCTACAACTCCCTCTTTCACCTCTTTTCTGAGGCGTGTCTCGTTTTGACACTGTTCCTTTAAATCCAAACAAGGCCCTTCACACCCTGCCCCCTCCAGCTTCCAGACAGCTTTGTTGTATCATAATAGAGGG
>NW_013972400.1:0-278 GCF_001266775.1 Austrofundulus limnaeus | reverse complement strand
TGACTCTCTCACGGAACATCAGAAAAGACACTTCTGCGCGCAGCAGATTTAGACTGAATAAACAGCTAAGCTTCCCTGTTAGCGCTAACAGCGCACCACACAGCTCAGTGTGGACAGACTCTCTTGTCTGTTTTAACACCTCGGCACAAAACACACAGTTTCTTAGCCTCCAACGGCGCTAACTCCCTCACGTTATGTTTATTTCTTATAAACCGTGAGGACGGCTTCTGAGTCGCGACCTCAGAAAGCCTGTCGTGGAGTTTAAACTGGTTACATTT
>NW_013972399.1:0-278 GCF_001266775.1 Austrofundulus limnaeus | reverse complement strand
GAATATCGACAAAGTGTTGCGAACATTTGCAAAGGAAACACAGCTTGTGATGGTACTTAACTTTGTAACTTTTGCCAGTTTTAATTTAGTTGTTTGTATAAATTCCTAATACAAATATATATTTGATCACTTTGTTAGCATTATGTCCACACCTGAAAGTGGCTTCCAGTTGATTTTTTTAAATCCTTAATTCGTAGATGTCTTTTAAAATTTTCATTATCTGTCTAAAAATGTTATCATGTGACAAGACCTTTAATATAGTCAACTCTGTTTGTCTG
>NW_013972398.1:0-278 GCF_001266775.1 Austrofundulus limnaeus | reverse complement strand
TAGCTTCCCTTTGAGTAACTGTTAGCTGAAAGCTTCAGTCTTTGTTACCTCGTGGTAACGTTCCCTCAGTTTTCTGAACTGATTTGATTGTTATTTTCTGCAGATAAGATCTTTAATTCCAGAACTACTTGACCCAAACTCTGCCTCAACATGCCTGAGCTGATGGTGTGTTTGGACTTTTCTGTTACTGTTGAGGAGTCGCAGTAACAATAACAGCAATAAGATCGTTTTTAATTGTTTTAAAACAGGAGCGTTTAATCGACAGCCACGTAACGTTA
>NW_013972397.1:0-278 GCF_001266775.1 Austrofundulus limnaeus | reverse complement strand
GCTTGGTCCAGAATAAGAAAAGTTGATGCTGAAAATAGCTGTTTTAGGGATGAATGGACTAAGAAATATAGGTTCATTCTTCCGGCAGGCGGTTCAAAACCTGTTTGTCCCAGATACTCCGAAAAAATCACATTAATTAAAAGTGACAATGTCAGCGCCACTATAAAATGAAGCACAGCTCTTTTGAGCAAAGTTATCTGCTGAGGTCCAAGCAGAGAGCATGCAAATCAACTGAACTGCAAACCCAGTATTGATTTTATTTTATTTATTGATTTAAC
>NW_013972396.1:0-278 GCF_001266775.1 Austrofundulus limnaeus | reverse complement strand
TGAGACACAGTGGGACACACTGAGACACAGTGGGACACAGTGAGACACAGTGGGACACAGTGGGACACACTGAGACACAGTGGGACACACTGAGACACAGTGGGACACAGTGGGACACAGTGAGACACACTGAGACACAGTGAGACACTGTGGGACACAGTGGGACACAGTGAGACACACTGAGACACAGTGAGACACTGTGGGACACAGTGGGACACAGTGAGACACACTGAGACACAGTGAGACACTGTGGGACACAGTGGGACACAGTGAGACAC
>NW_013972395.1:0-278 GCF_001266775.1 Austrofundulus limnaeus | reverse complement strand
ATGATTTAAAAAACAGTTGATTGAAGGTAGATTTATACTTCCATTCTCACATCTGTCTTATGCTGTTGGTGATTAAAATTACATAGCTACGATCTGTTACCTCCTGCTGACACCGACTTGTACATAGCCTCCTGTCAGAACTACCATGCAGACTGTGCAGTGCTCATTGTATGATTGGTCAGAACTCTGTGGACGTATTTATTTGTAATAGGGCATGCTTTTTCTACATGCCATTTAGCTAAAAATGGTTCAAAACCTTATAGTTTCAAGCTTCAATG
>NW_013972394.1:0-278 GCF_001266775.1 Austrofundulus limnaeus | reverse complement strand
TCAGTCACGTGTGTATCTGTACATACTGCTTTCAGTCACGTGTGTATCTGTACATACTGCTGTCATGGATGTACCTGTATGTACTGCTGTCATACATGTACTGTATGTATCTGTACACACTACTGTCAGTCATGTGTGTACCTGTACATATTGCTGTCAGTCATGTGTGTACCTGTACATACCGCTGTCAGTCAAGCATGTACCTGTACATACTGCTGTCACTGACAGCAGTATGTACAGGTACACACATGACTGACAGCAGTACCTGTACATACTGC
>NW_013972393.1:0-278 GCF_001266775.1 Austrofundulus limnaeus | reverse complement strand
CACAGGGAAAAAAGCGAAGAAGCGAATTTTTTCAGACGCAGAAATAGAAGCACTTGTAAGCAGTGATGGGAATAACGGAGTACAAATAAACGGCGTTACAAACTGAGTTATTTTTTTTCATTAACGGGTACTCTAAGTAGTTACTATGTCTATCGTTACAACGCCGTTACCGTTACAGACTACTAAAAGGGGTACGTTACTTTGTCTTCCGCCCTGGCTCTCGTAAGCTGTTTACTTTTTACCTTGGTGAGCGTAGGAGGGAGGGGTGAAACAATCAC
>NW_013972392.1:0-278 GCF_001266775.1 Austrofundulus limnaeus | reverse complement strand
CTCTCTGCATCTCATTGTGTGTTTCCCATATTCAGCATCATGCCTCACACACACACTTTAAATACCAGGTAACGTGGTTGCTATAGTTACTGAAACAGGGTGGACACCTAGGGGACACTTTGATGTGTCAGAGTCAATCCACCTTTGTGTGTCCGTGTGTGCGTGTGTGTGTTTTCCCTTCATTGATTTGTTCCAATACAAAGTGCTCCGTTTCCTAATGAGTTTGTGTTTTCCAGCGTTCGATAACAGAGAGGAAATGAAATATGATTGTTTGGGAT
>NW_013972391.1:0-278 GCF_001266775.1 Austrofundulus limnaeus | reverse complement strand
CAGTCACAGGGTTAAAGCTTCTCTGCATCAGCAGCATGTGTTTTGTTGTTTTTTCAGTACTTTGAAACAGCCGTAACTCTGCAGGTCTGACCTGTTCAGCAGACTGACCTGTTCAGCAGACTGACCTGTTCAGCAGACTGACCTGTTCAGCAGACTGACTTGTCAGCAGAGCGCTGCACCTCTTCCCCGCAGCTCCGCACAGGAGCAGGGCGTGGGGAGTCCTGATATCAGAGAGTAACAGAGAAATAAATCTGTATATTTGTCATGCAAGGCAAGGG
>NW_013972390.1:0-278 GCF_001266775.1 Austrofundulus limnaeus | reverse complement strand
CCATAAGACACTAATACAAATGTTCAGACATTATTAGCCAACAGTCTATGACTTCTGTTATAGTGTTACATGCCATTAAACGCATTTAAGAAAAAATGTGGTTAAGTTTTCATAGAAGTATTAACACATTGGTTGGGGAGTCCTAGAGTCAAACTACCAACCTTCCAACTATAGTAAGTTGATGGCTGCTTAAAATGAAGTCTTCCTAAACTTTATATAGAAACGACCATTATACGTATTTTTGTTAATCAGTGCAGACTGTCGATTTCCAACAACTG
>NW_013972389.1:0-278 GCF_001266775.1 Austrofundulus limnaeus | reverse complement strand
TAAACAGAACTTTCTGCATCTGAACCATGTCTGATCTGTTTGTTTGGACTTTCTGTTCTGGTCCAGAACCAGAACCTGCTTTTTCTGCTTGACAGGAGCTCAGTTACATTCCTGGAATCAGAGCGACCCGACCCGATCCGATCGGACCGAATCCCGCCCGTCCTGTCAGAGTCCGAACACGGCCCAGCAGAACCGTCGGCCCGCAGGTCAGACTGATTAATTAATGCAGTGAAAGAGAGCAGGTTTTGTGCTGACGGGGTTCTGTGTCAGGACAGCAT
>NW_013972388.1:0-278 GCF_001266775.1 Austrofundulus limnaeus | reverse complement strand
TATTGTTAGCTTGTTTTTGTTAGCTTGTTGTTGTTAGCTGGAAATGTTTGAAACATTACAGTCACAGCAAACAATTAATCCAAAGTTATTCTCTTCTGTGTGATGTGACCCTGCGCCCCCCAGTCAATGAACCAATCAGCAGCCCAGCCTGGACAGAACCACAGGTCTCTAGGTTCCAGATCACTGTGGGGCTATAAGTGTTAATGTGAACACATTGAACCTGGGTTTGAAACCAGGCTGGGCCTTACAGGGCAAAAATACTTTGTGCCTATGTGTGT
>NW_013972387.1:0-278 GCF_001266775.1 Austrofundulus limnaeus | reverse complement strand
CAAATGATTCAATTTGAATACATTTCATCTGATCTAAAAATTTTGCGAATGTAAACACGGCTCCTGTTAAAGCAGCAGAAGCTCGGATTAAATAGTTATGATGCGTTGCTTCTTTCAGGTGTCCTGCAGAGGCCGTTTGTTCGTTATCGTTGGTAATTTGTCTGCATTTATGGTCCCATTATAAGCTTTAAAAGGCTGCAGTCTAATATATAAGGTATACGACTTCTGATAAGTCGTATAACATAGTATACGTATTGTCGCAAAGAACACTGGAACAA
>NW_013972386.1:0-278 GCF_001266775.1 Austrofundulus limnaeus | reverse complement strand
ATGAGAAAAATGTTGCATTTTGACCTGAGTTTGCAGTTCATAGTTGCACTGTGTATTCACAGTGACCCATTTTGTTGCTGTAAGCAGGCTCTTGCAGCTGCCATCTCACATCAGTCACACAGCAGGGAGGGAAGAAAAAACCCAGGTTTCAGACTGGATTCATCGCAGCAAAATTTCAAACACAGATCAGCATGTGTCTGTTCCATGTGAGCAGCCGACTTTCATTGTTCCAACAATTTCAAGGCAACGACTGACAGCACTTTAATGCAAAGAGCAGG
>NW_013972385.1:0-278 GCF_001266775.1 Austrofundulus limnaeus | reverse complement strand
GGTTATGACTGTACTTACACTGAATTTGGTGGTTGTTTGAAAGCATAAATAGCAGCAGCTTCTGACAGGAAAATCCCAATGTTTTTGCCAGGATAACCTTCTATAGTTAAACTGACAAGTATCCGAAATAATAAAGTTTGCGTGAACAGCTATGACGTTTTCACATCAAGGGTGTTTTAGGCAAACCACTTTGGTCTTGGCCTCACTCACACTAGCTGTTAGTTTGTCAGTCTGGTCAAAATTAAACTGTATTTCTTTAAATTGAAGTGCTTTGGGGT
>NW_013972384.1:0-278 GCF_001266775.1 Austrofundulus limnaeus | reverse complement strand
GGCCCATTGTCTTTTATCCACTTGTTCCTGTCAGGTTCACGGGGGTCACTGGTGCCCAGATCCAGCAGTTACTGTGTTTATACATAGCTAATGTAATATTGATAATGGCCATCACTCAATTCAGGGGCTGCATCCTCCAATGTGCACATTTATCATCTGTTTACATGTTGCTGCCCCGTTACGAGTGCTGTCCCAGGTTGTTGGCACTTTCTCAGGCGGCCGACAAATGCGGCCCACAAAATCTCAAAAATGAAGGCTGCATTCCAGCTGAAGAGATC
>NW_013972383.1:0-278 GCF_001266775.1 Austrofundulus limnaeus | reverse complement strand
CTGTCAGACCCATTATATTAACATCTTTCTTGCTGAAGGGAACGGAGAGGTTAATAGATCGGCATGTGAGGGATGGTGTTTTAATGCTATCACCTTTAAGTCCTGAACAACATGCAGGTCTTTCTACAGAAACAGTCTTACATTATGTTGTTTTGAGAACAGAACACAGCCTGGCACGTGGACAACATGCACTGGGCTGCTTTTTGTACATACGGGGCATTTGACAATGTTCCTGTAGAAGCTATAGAACAGGACTAATCAATTAAATCGCTCCGGGG
>NW_013972382.1:0-278 GCF_001266775.1 Austrofundulus limnaeus | reverse complement strand
CAACATGGAGTCTTTGTTCCACCACACATTCTGCAACTTGTGGACATTTTTACAGAAGCTTAAACACAGGCCTCTTTGTCCTGTTCTGCAAACGAATGTTTGACTCATTTCTCTGATTAAAGTCACTTGGACCTCTAACAACTCACATCTATCTGCTTGTAGAGATTTGGACAAGTGTTTGTGTGGAAAACTATGATTTGAACTTTAACACCACATTGTTTCTGTTAGAGCTGAACAAAAGCTGAGAAGCAAAGCTCTCTTCATCATGGTCTTCATCT
>NW_013972381.1:0-278 GCF_001266775.1 Austrofundulus limnaeus | reverse complement strand
CCTCTTCACCTGACTGCTAGATACAGAAAAGTGGGAGGGGGAGGGAATGGGAGCAGCAGCATCTCCTGATTTATTTGAAGACAAACTTGTGGGTGTAGAAGAAAAGTCCATGACTGAGGTTGAAGATAAAACATCTGATGTTTGACTGGAAAGCTGTGGGTCAAAGGAGGGTGAGATGCCTGTTTGGCTAGGGGCAGGAGAGGAGGAAGATGAGCTTGTTCCGCTTGTTCCTTGTACAGCTGAACCTGTTGAAGAATGTGTTCAGCTCATTTGCTCTT
>NW_013972380.1:0-278 GCF_001266775.1 Austrofundulus limnaeus | reverse complement strand
TCTGCCTTTTGGTTTTAGAGATTAAAACAGACATTTTATGCTGGAGCTACAACTTTTTGTTCTGTGCTACAAGATTAGCAACCTCTGTAGCACCGGTGCTATGAGCTAGAAAAGTTAATGTACAGCCCACAAACAATCAACAAATAGTCATAATTAGGCACAGTATCAGGCAAGAAAACAGTAAAGTTATTTATGAAGTCCTTACTGTATTTAGGGAGTTGATAAACAGCTGCAAACAGCATTGTGTGAGAGCCAACCAACTCAAACAGGCTCAGTTC
>NW_013972379.1:0-278 GCF_001266775.1 Austrofundulus limnaeus | reverse complement strand
AATGAAATGAAATGCAACAAGGATTTATTTGGAATTGAGTTTTGTAAAAGTGAAATGTGATAAATGTCACTGTGAGTTTAGGTGCCTGTAATCAAAATGTTCTGTTGACTTTAAAAAAACGAAACACATTCATGTCCAAGATTAGATTTTAACATAACATTTAACACAAACTCTACTCTTCACCCACTCCTCATGGCGTTACTGACTTTTTGAGCTGATAAATATTAAATATGTAGTTACTAATTTAGCCTGTCTGAAATTACACTGGGTGTGTATTT
>NW_013972378.1:0-278 GCF_001266775.1 Austrofundulus limnaeus | reverse complement strand
AAACACCACCATTGTTTCATGCATTCCTACACAGCCTGTCCAATAATGAGCTGCTCGAAACACAAAGCAGGTCAGAGTTAATCAACACCGTCAGACCAAACTTCAAGTGGCAGCAGAGGATATTATTTCCTGCAGATGTGTCTTTATGAAGCATAAATCAACACTGTCTTATGAACTGTTCTCTTTAATGACACGTGATGTGTTGTAACTGTGCCTCATGTCGAAGAGTGTGTGCGAACAGAACACACACACACGTATGTAAACATATATTTATTTAC
>NW_013972377.1:0-278 GCF_001266775.1 Austrofundulus limnaeus | reverse complement strand
TTCAATGCTGTTTCAGTGCGTTCAACCCTGTTACAGTGCGTTCAATAATGTTACAGTGCGTTCAATACTGTTTCAGTGCGTTCAACCCTGTTACAGTGCGTTCAACCCTGTTACAGTGCGTTCAACCCTGTTACAGTGTGTTCAATAATGTTACAGTGCGTTCAACCCTATTACAGTGTGTTCAATAATGTTACAGTGCGTTCAACCCTGTTACAGTGTGTTAAATAATGTTACAGTGCGTTCAACCCTGTTACAGTGTGTTAAATAATGTTACAGTG
>NW_013972376.1:0-278 GCF_001266775.1 Austrofundulus limnaeus | reverse complement strand
TCAGCTGTAGTTAACAAGCTTCAGTCAGTTGATGTTAACGAGCTTCAGTCAGTTGTAGTTAATGAGCTTCAGTCAGTTGACATTAACGAGCTTCAGTCAGTTGACGTTAACGAGCTTCAGTCAGCTGTAGTTAACGAGCTTCAGTCAGCTGTAGTTAACGAGCTTCAGTCAGTTGAAGTTAACGAGCTTCAGTCAGTTGAAGTTAACGAGCTTCAGTCAGTTGAAGTTAACGAGCTTCAGTCAGTTGACGTTAACGAGCTTCAGTCAGCTGTAGTTAA
>NW_013972375.1:0-278 GCF_001266775.1 Austrofundulus limnaeus | reverse complement strand
ACAATAAACACGTCAAAGAAAGTGTTAGATAAATTAAGACGATCTAAAAAAACAAACTGGAGGATTGTTTGTGTTGATGATGTGAACAAAGCATATGATGTGTTTATGAATGTTTTGGAAGGTCTGTATGAAAAGCACCGTGTCCAAAACAATTATACTAAGAGAAATACTGTTGAAAAGTCATGGATGATAAAAGGGTTGAGAAATGAATGTAAAAAAAGAATCATTTATATTCATGCACCGGCGTAATTTACACGGGGTATGGGGGGGTTATAACC
>NW_013972374.1:0-278 GCF_001266775.1 Austrofundulus limnaeus | reverse complement strand
ACCTTTACTTGGTTCGAGATGGAGGTAGTCAACTGAGATAAGTTCAAAGGGCGTACTTGTACTGATTGAACCCAGAGGTGCTTTATCTGGCACACATGGTCGTTTTTGTTTAATGCATGCGCACTGACGAATGACATAATCTTCGATTTCACGCTGCATAAAGGGCCAAAAAAAACGTTCTCTTGCTAGGTGGATGACTTTGTCTGCACCTACATGTCCCATATCATCATGCAAATGTTTTAAAACAGTCTTTCTCAGTTTAGTGGGAAGAACTAGCT
>NW_013972373.1:0-278 GCF_001266775.1 Austrofundulus limnaeus | reverse complement strand
AAGTGGTGGGGAGGGGGGTGGAACATGTAAAACAGGAATTAGCTTTAAAATTGCATCAATAAAGGTTCAGAAAATGTTCTATAAATTGTTAGTTGAAGTTGTGCAGCATGTCTTTTTTGTTTGTTTACTTATTCAGAGACAATGTACAACATTTCATTGATCTTTTACAAGGAAACATGCATGGCACCAGGTCATAGCAAAAAATGCTAATTTCCACCTGCAGTCCCCGGACAGATTGATGTGATCAAATGTGATTTAACTTATGATAAAACAACCAG
>NW_013972372.1:0-278 GCF_001266775.1 Austrofundulus limnaeus | reverse complement strand
TTCTTAACAGCGGGGCCTCGTCTTCGACCTGAAACCGGATCGAGGCGCCACGCACGGTGCTGCCATTTCAGAGGTCTTTTCACGGCCCGGTGTGATTTGTCTTATTCTTCCTCTGCCGCTCGTTGCTCTTTACTAATTGCGTATTTCAAACTCATACAGATCAGTGGGGAAAACGTTCCTGTGAATGAGGGATAAGTGAAAAGGGGGGAGCCTTACCTCATGTCTCTGGGGGAGGGATCAGTTAAGAGCAAAACAAAGATGGAAGGTATGTTGAAAAC
>NW_013972371.1:0-279 GCF_001266775.1 Austrofundulus limnaeus | reverse complement strand
TAACTCATCCTCCAATGGGAGGGTCACTGGTTTGATTCCCAGCCCCTGCAGAGTGTTGGAGTGTCCAGGAGCAAGGCAGTGAACGGCCCACTCTCCTGTTCATCAGTGTATGAGTGTGTGATTAAAGGACCACTGAATCCCCTCCAGACTGTAAGGTCACTGAATGCAACTGTTGCCTTCAGGTTCAAGGTCCAGAGCTGATAAAAAAACGTCTGTTCTCTGCTCTGAGTACTCCAGTAGCTGGAAGGAGTAGTAGTAGTAACAAACAAACAAACAAAC
>NW_013972370.1:0-279 GCF_001266775.1 Austrofundulus limnaeus | reverse complement strand
CTATTTAACCACAACCCCCATGTGACATAAAATAAAGGTCTAAAGAGAGCAGGAAGGTTTATAGGCTACCACTAGGAAATGATGTATCCTTATTTTGGAAATGTTTACATGTAAATAATTCCTGGAAAAGTTAGAGTTTTTTCCTGTGCTGATTGTGGTAAATCAATGTGAACACAAGCAAGGATGATTTCAGTCCCATATGTATCTAGCTGGTGTTGTGATTTTTGAATTTTAACAAGACAATTCAGTCTCAAACATGAACACAGTTGCATCCTAAAC
>NW_013972369.1:0-279 GCF_001266775.1 Austrofundulus limnaeus | reverse complement strand
TTTTAATCACTTTTGTCCCACCAAACATCTGTAGTAAAATATCTGAGTCAAACCGATGTTTTCTGTTCAGTTCTAGTGTTTACACCTGAATACACATAATATCCTTTTTTGTTGTTTGTAAAACTTTGTGATTTGTTAAATTTAGTTGTGACAATTCATATGTGTTTTAAAAGAAATGCCCTTCTGGTTGGTACTTTTTTTTAAAGTGTCCCATCAGTTTATTTCAATGAGGTTCTATAGAACTGGAGTGCTCAGAAACCAGGTGACCGTGTGATCGGC
>NW_013972368.1:0-279 GCF_001266775.1 Austrofundulus limnaeus | reverse complement strand
TCCAAAATACATCCACCTAACTACTTGTAACCTTTAAAAAGCATCAAAATTTACTTTAAGACAAAATTAAGCACGTTCTCATTATGACCCACTATAGCTAAGCTAATCATTTAGACAAGTTAAGGATGGTGGAACTAATTAATTTAGCTTTGTTTTAATGCTGCATACAGTGTATAATAAGTACCCAGTCAGTGAAACTAAATGTTGAATGGTTAGGTTCACAGTGAAACAAAAACATGTATTTTACAGATTATGTAAACACAAGTATATTCATGTGAC
>NW_013972367.1:0-279 GCF_001266775.1 Austrofundulus limnaeus | reverse complement strand
TGTGTATTTAAATGGACAGCTAATCATGAAAAAGAGTGGGCACAGTTAAAAACTATACTTACCACTGCACCAGTGCTGGCATACTTTGACCCATCAAAAAGAACAAAAATATCCACTGACTCCTCAAAGAATGGGATTGGAGTCGTGTTACTGCAAGCTGAAGGTGAGGACTGGAGGCCAGTTGCTTATGCTTCAAGATCAATGACGACATCAGAATGTAGATATGCTCAAATCGAAAAGGAGTGTTTAGGATTGGTTTATGGATTTGAAAAATTTCAC
>NW_013972366.1:0-279 GCF_001266775.1 Austrofundulus limnaeus | reverse complement strand
AACCTTACCAAAGCGACTGTTGTCTAAGATGAAAGAAGTGATTACCGCAGCGAGCCTCGTCAGATCCGTCAGCGCAGTCTGGGATGAAGTCACACTCAGGGTTTATTTTTGTGATGCATTCACCGTTGTCACAGGTGAAAGCTTTGTCCGGACACCTGGCTGGAGTTTTCAGAACAACGAGAACAAAAATTATGATGCACAACTTTTTTTTTGTAAAGCTGTTTCGTCATCAGCTGTATTACACTGGAGATCTGTTCTGTTTTTTTTAAATGAAACCTG
>NW_013972365.1:0-279 GCF_001266775.1 Austrofundulus limnaeus | reverse complement strand
AGAAAACTTCATCATAATTGAGATTTGCTTAAAAGTGTGTGCATAAACACCCCCTCTTGCTATCCCAGAAGCTAAATTAGCATATAATCTTCCGCATATAATCTTCCAAGTCCATTTAATAATACCAAGTGTTTAAGAGAGAAGTCTACAGAAAAAATGCATAACATTTCTTTTGAAGTTGACCGTTTTCATTGCTGGCTGTTGTACAAATTTCCCTTTTACTTTTTTGTTTTAAATATAGAGCTGGAATTCCCAGTAACATGACTCCAGTTTCTAAAC
>NW_013972364.1:0-279 GCF_001266775.1 Austrofundulus limnaeus | reverse complement strand
CTGTATCACCATCAGAAGTTGGATGTTATAGTGTACAAGGGTAGATTTGTGCACATTATGGCTTACTCAAACCACAATGAACATCTTGTATTTGTTTTTGCACATTTTGATAGTTTCCCCTCCTCTTTTTGATGCACACAAAGACACAATGTTGCACACTCTGACCCTCGCATCTTGTAGGGTCAGCTCTAAAGTGGGCAATAATTGCCAGTGGCAACTCATTAGAATTGGTGATTTGGTGAAAGTTAGGCTGGAATAGAAGAGAACACACACACACAC
>NW_013972363.1:0-279 GCF_001266775.1 Austrofundulus limnaeus | reverse complement strand
CCAAATAGCTCCATCTTCTGCAAAAAGTGAACAGCCCATGTCCTTTCCAATATTTTCAAATATGTCATTTATCATAACAGAAAACAATAATGGACTAATAATACTTCCATGTGGCGTACCATTTTCCACTACATATTTATCTGAAACAACCTCACCTATTCTTACCTGTAATTTTCTGTTTGTTAAAAAATCTTTAATCCATTCATATATCTTTCCTTTGATCCCCAATTTGTATAATTTAATTAATAAACCCTCTACCCACATCATATCATATGCTTT
>NW_013972362.1:0-279 GCF_001266775.1 Austrofundulus limnaeus | reverse complement strand
AGTGAGGTTGGGGGGAGTCTACCCTCCTTCCTGCGTTGTGCTGCACGCGCCTCATACATCGGGGTTATCTTACAACATTCCATTTTGCCACATCTTCATGCTGTTTCAGGTTGTACAGACCACTTACAGGTTTTTATCTCCCGCCGAGATTTATCCGGGTGGCTGGTGAGGATCTGTTTCAGCACCCTGACCCGGGTTTGCTCGGGCTCGCTGTTTCTCATCTGGAGAGACAGAAGGGCGTGGGATACCCAGCTTGGGGCTTGTGGGGTGCATGTGAGA
>NW_013972361.1:0-279 GCF_001266775.1 Austrofundulus limnaeus | reverse complement strand
ATCTGGTGACTTTCACTCCTCCATCCCTGCTAATTGCTCTCTCACTGTTTATATTTTCCTCCTCCTCCTCACTTTCCCTCAGGTCTGCGTCAGCTCCAGTGAGGAGCGCTCTGACAAACAGGGTGGTGACTGTGCATACGAGAGGACAGCTCCCATTGTTCAGCAGTAAATGCATGGCCCTTTTGTCCCAGCAACACAGCAGCTACAGTGTCTCCAGAAAAATCACATTTTTACAACAAACGATGACAAAGTATGGTGTCTTTTTGTTGTCTAATCCAG
>NW_013972360.1:0-279 GCF_001266775.1 Austrofundulus limnaeus | reverse complement strand
GAGCCTCGGTCAGAAAAAGACAGGAGGGTTTTATATTTCTGGCCGGAGAGGAGGAGGAAACAAATAGTGGACTAAGGTTTTTTTTCTGCCCGACCCCCCTCCACGGGACATTTCCTCCTCACGACGCAGCTCTCATCAAATTATAGTTATATTATAGTTATAGTTAGTTATAGTTATAGTTATAAATACTTCAATCTCGGATCATTCACTTATTTGTGTCATTAGAAAAATCCTTAAGAAACCTACAGGTCAAGTGCATAATTTCATTAAAAGGATTCC
>NW_013972359.1:0-279 GCF_001266775.1 Austrofundulus limnaeus | reverse complement strand
GGTGAGTGTATATTTCCAAAAGTATTGTCTCACCTGCCTTGACTCACATGAGTTAAGCAACATCCCATTCCAGATCCATAAGGTTCAAGCTGACGTTGGTCCACCCTCTGCAGTTAGAAGAGCTTCATCTCTTCTGGAGGCTGTCTACAAGGTTTAGAAGGGTTTATCCAGATGTTTGACCATTCTTCCAGAAACACATCTGTGACGTCACATACTGATGTTGGACAGAAGGCCTGGCTCTCAGTCTCCACTCTGATTCATCCCAAAGGTGTTCTACTG
>NW_013972358.1:0-279 GCF_001266775.1 Austrofundulus limnaeus | reverse complement strand
GACTGGGTCCTCCTGGTCCAGGTCTAGTCACTGTCAGACTGAGTCCTCCTGGTCCAGGTCTAGTCACTGTCAGACTGGGTCCTCCTGGTCCAGGTCTAGTCGCTGTCAGACTGGACCCCCCCAGATGTAGAGTGGTTGTAGAGTCCCTGGGCCTGCAGCTGCAGGGCCAGAGAGTTCTTCTTCCCGGAGGCCTTTTTGATTTTGGCCCTTTTGTTCTGGAACCAGATCTTGATCTGGGACTCGTTGAGGCCCAGCTCCTGGGCCAGGTCCTGCCGACGC
>NW_013972357.1:0-279 GCF_001266775.1 Austrofundulus limnaeus | reverse complement strand
AAAGAAACAAAAGAGAAAGCCAAAGCTGCAGTGGCGATGGAAGGAGGAGCAGCAGTTGTTGTGGAGGTTAGAGGTGTCGATGCTGCAGCGGGGAAGAAAGCAAGCACCGGGGAGTCACAGGAGTGAGGGAGGAAGACAGTCGCTGTGTTCTGGGACTTGAGACGATGGCGCTGAAGAAGGCAAGGGCTTGTTGTTTTGTGGGACCGAGGGAAGGAAAGCAGGTTGGTGGGTGGGGAGAGAACGAGGGAGATGTATAAGGGAGGAGAGGTTGTATTGTCG
>NW_013972356.1:0-279 GCF_001266775.1 Austrofundulus limnaeus | reverse complement strand
CGGTCTTTGTGTCCAAACAGACCAGTCTTTGTGTCCAAACAGACCGATCTTTGTGTCCAAACAGACCGGTCTTTGTGTCCAAACAGGCCAGTCTTTGTGTCCAAACAGGCCGGTCTTTGTGTCCAAACAGACCGGTCTTTGTGTCCAAACAGGCCAGTCTTTGTGTCCAAACAGGCCGGTGTTTGTGTCCAAACAGGCCGGTCTTTGTGTCCAAACAGACCGGTCTTTGTGTCCAAACAGGCCGGTCTTTGTGTCCAAACAGGCCGGTCTTTGTGTCCA
>NW_013972355.1:0-279 GCF_001266775.1 Austrofundulus limnaeus | reverse complement strand
ACTACATCCACATGAACGCAGATAGACAAAAGGCGCACAAAGTTGTGCCAAAAATACATTTAACAGGAACGTACTCAGCCTTACTGGAGGATATTTAAAAAAGTGTATTAGCAGGGCATTTATTTATAAACAGACAGAATTTTCTGATCCATGATGACGAGTGGCTCATCAGCCATTTTCAGAAATAATCCTTTTTCAGTTTGGCACTGTGGTGCATTTTATTGTGGGAGAAAATAGTGTGGTTCAGATAAACAGTTGTTAGCTAGTGATGTAGAATAC
>NW_013972354.1:0-279 GCF_001266775.1 Austrofundulus limnaeus | reverse complement strand
ACTAGTGAACATAGACAACAGGGAACATAGGTACAAGTGAACATAGATAACAGGGAACATAGGTACTAGTGAACATAGACAATGGGGGATATACTGTAGGTACTAGTGAACATAGATAACAGGGAATATAGGTACTAGTGAACATAGGTACTAGTGAACATAGTGAACATAGGTACTAGTGAACGTAGGTACTAGTGAACATAGTTACTAGTGAACATAGGTACTAGTAAACATAGTTACTGGTGAACATAGTGAACATACTGTAGGTACTAGTGAACA
>NW_013972353.1:0-279 GCF_001266775.1 Austrofundulus limnaeus | reverse complement strand
GCCTCCTAATGTCTGTATCCAGTGCGTGAAATCGCTGCCTTGCCAGTGGGCAGTGGGCAGCGTATTCATGACGGGCCGTGCATTAATCCAGGCTGCGCTCCTCGTCAGCATCAGATAAATTTAGAGTGTTTGTGTCCCAGCAGCCACAGGCTGAGGACACTAACCTTTCATATAGGTCAGCTTCCTGCTGCAGGTCCAACTGGACCTGTTCTGTCCTTTAACAGGGGACACATCAGAACCTGTGCTCAGACCTGGTCCTGGTCCACCTGACCCCACATC
>NW_013972352.1:0-279 GCF_001266775.1 Austrofundulus limnaeus | reverse complement strand
TTAAAATCTTCCTGTTGGAAGAGTTTTATTTTGAAATCATGATCCAGTTTTGGCTTCTCCGTTCTTCCTATGGCTTGACGCGGATGTACGTGGATGCTGAAGTTAACACGAGTTTCAGCTGAGTGAACGGTCCTGAAGGATTTTCTACTAACTGAGAGACCTCCCGGAATACCTGGATAGGTGACTGATCTAATCTTTAAATGTAAAAGCTGGCTGTTACATGAGCATCACTATCTGGCTGATGCTGAGCAGAGAAATGCCTTGCCTCTGGTTAACCCA
>NW_013972351.1:0-279 GCF_001266775.1 Austrofundulus limnaeus | reverse complement strand
AGGTCACAGCAGCCAGGTGGTCTCATGAAAACACACAGGTCACAGCAGCCAGGTGGTCTCATGAAAACACACAGGTCACAGCAGCCAGGTGGTCTCATGAAAACACACACAGGTCACAGCAGCCAGGTGGTCTCATGAAAACACACACAGGTCACAGCAACCAGGTGGTCTCATGAAAACACACACAGGTCACAGCAGGCAGGTGGTCTCATGAAAACACACAGGTCACAGCAGCCAGGTGGTCTCATGAAAACACACACAGGTCACAGCAGCCAGGTG
>NW_013972350.1:0-279 GCF_001266775.1 Austrofundulus limnaeus | reverse complement strand
CCGGCCACGAGGGGGCGGAACAGGCCACGGAACGTGGAACGGTGGGAGAAGACGTTTTGTGTGTGACTGATTAGCAAGGACCAGAGGCCGGCTAGTTCAGGACTAGCGGACCTAGCCATAGTCA
Source organism: Austrofundulus limnaeus (assembly GCF_001266775.1). Classification (NCBI taxonomy): domain Eukaryota; kingdom Metazoa; phylum Chordata; class Actinopteri; order Cyprinodontiformes; family Rivulidae; genus Austrofundulus; species Austrofundulus limnaeus. The sequence continues at coordinate 155 of NW_013972350.1, read as the reverse complement.
TACACTTTTCTCCTGTTTCCAAAACCATGATGCAGGACGCACACCAGGCCTAAACATTGCAGAGATACAAACAGTGTTTAGCAAGGACCAGAGGCCAGCTAGTTTCAAAACTAGCGGGCCTAGCCATAGTCATACACTTTTCTCCTGTTTCCAAA
>NW_013972349.1:0-279 GCF_001266775.1 Austrofundulus limnaeus | reverse complement strand
GCCCATAGGGGTGTTGCCAGGTTGTTTTTAAAGCTTTGTTAAAAACACAGCAGACTTTAGCATAACCAGACATAAGTAGAAGCCATTGGTTTTGTATTCTGATTAGATTCAGAGCCACACAAAGGCGCTGGGTGAGATGGAATATTTAGATCTAAGAATAAATGTTTTTACTGGAAACTGGACTTGGTTTCCTGCACAATTATTTCGGCATCCAATTACTTTGTTGTGTGTGTTAGTCATATCGGGTCAGCTGATGCTCCTTCAGTGTGGTTCAGTTTG
>NW_013972348.1:0-279 GCF_001266775.1 Austrofundulus limnaeus | reverse complement strand
GGTCAGAACCTGTGAACAGAACCGGGTCAGAACCTGTGTATAACAATGAACCGGTACCATCAGTTTGGGCTCAGAGCTCATCATCAGACTGAACTGATACAGTGATGATCTGAACCACAGAGGACCTGAATGGACCTGAATGGACCTGAATGGACCTGAATGGACCTGAATGGACCTGAATGGACCTGAATGGACCTAAATGGACCTGAATGGACCTGCAGCAGCAGAACTTTGTCCTGGTTCATGTTAAAAACAAAAACTTTTAGATTAGATTTAAGC
>NW_013972347.1:0-279 GCF_001266775.1 Austrofundulus limnaeus | reverse complement strand
GAAGTGATGAAAGACTCAGACAAACAGGAAGTGATGAAAGACTCAAACAGGAAGTGATGAAAGACTCAAACAGGAAGTGATAAAGACTCAAACAGGAAGTGATAAAGACTCAAACAGGAAGTGATAAAGACTCAAACAGGAAGTGATAAAGACTCAAACAGGAAGTGATAAAGACTCAAACAGGAAGTGATAAAGACTCAAACAGGAAGTGATAAAGACTCAAACAGGAAGTGATAAAGACTCAAACAGGAAGTGATAAAGACTCAAACAGGAAGTGAT
>NW_013972346.1:0-279 GCF_001266775.1 Austrofundulus limnaeus | reverse complement strand
CATGTATTGTCTCCAACTTATCATAGAAATTTGATAAAATGCGATTTGGATTTGACAGAGAAATACCCTCATTCCAGTTAGAGTCAATGTGGAGATAAAAAGACACTTTAGATTTTCTCACTTCTCTCCTCTCCTGTCCTGTCCTGCTTGTTAGAATGTGAGATACAACATTTCTACATCCAACTGCACCCATCAAAGCTGAGCTACTCTGTGTGCTTCATTGCACATCAGTTGAAACACACACACACACACACACACACACACACACACACACACACA
>NW_013972345.1:0-279 GCF_001266775.1 Austrofundulus limnaeus | reverse complement strand
AGATGGACATGTGGACATGTGGACATATGGACATGTGGACAGGTGGACAGGTGGACATATGGACAGGTGGACAGGTGGACATGTGGACATATGGACAGGTGGACATATGGACAGGTGGACAGGTGGACATGTGGACAGGTGGACATATGGACAGGTGGACATGTGGACAGGTGGACATATGGACAGGTGGACAGGTGGACATGTGGACAGGTGGACAGGTGGACAGGTGGACATGTGGACATGTGGACAGGTGGACATGTGGATAGATGGACATGTGGA
>NW_013972344.1:0-279 GCF_001266775.1 Austrofundulus limnaeus | reverse complement strand
CTGCGCCTGGTCTGGGCTCTCATCGTACGTTACTTTGAATTGGTGACCCCGACGTGAGAGTGTCTCTATGGCTCAAAACTTGGTTTGAGGAGCTGTGAACCCATGAATGAAGAAACTGAAACTAGTTACAAGAAGCAGATTTTGCTAACAGGAAATGGATTATTGTTGCATTTTAAATTGGAATCTTGTATTCATAAATTAACTAACTTTATGATTTACCAGTTTAGGATTGTCCTGTATTTTATTTAATACTGCAAAATTGCTGAATCATATTATTAT
>NW_013972343.1:0-279 GCF_001266775.1 Austrofundulus limnaeus | reverse complement strand
ATGTCACATCTGACATGATCCGACATCATGTCACATCTGACAGGCTCTGACATCATGTCACATCTGACATGATCTGACATCATGTCACATCTGACACGATCCGACATTATGTCACATCTGACACGTTCCGACATCATGTCACATCTGACACGCTCTGACATTATGTCACATCTGAGACTCTCCGACATCATGTCACATCTGACACGATCTGACATCATGTCACATCTGAGACACTCCGACATCATGTCACATCTGACATGATCTGACATCATGTCACAT
>NW_013972342.1:0-279 GCF_001266775.1 Austrofundulus limnaeus | reverse complement strand
GTCCCTGTCCACCAGCGTCTCTGTCCAGCAATGTACATGTCCACCAATGTCCATGTCCACTAGTGAAGCCCGTTCTCCATCCATGGACTGAGAAAGAAGGTCCAAAACCTTCAAGCTGGACAGAAACCTGACGCTGTCCACATGGACAAGACAAATGTCTAGGGGAGAAATGTTTGACTGTCTGACGAGACAAAGACCGAGACAAGAAGGACATCTGACATAGTGAAGGTGAGACCCTCAGACCTGAGACCACTGATCCAATAGACATCCTAAAACCAG
>NW_013972341.1:0-279 GCF_001266775.1 Austrofundulus limnaeus | reverse complement strand
GTGTGTCGAGCCCTTTACTCCACAAGCCCCGCCTCTTTTCTGAGGCGTGTCTCAGATCAACTCATTTTGAGACTGTCTCTTTAAATCCAAATGATGCACCTCAAACCCCGCCCCCTCCAGCTTCCAGAGTGGTCCATTCTTAGTATGATAGAGGGTTTTTTATCAATTTTTTACCATTTACCAATTTATTAAATGTTTTCAACAGGGAAGACTTGCCCGTCCAGCTTTACTTTGTTTTTGTACTCTTATGGTGCGTTCACACCGAACGCGATTTCAGCA
>NW_013972340.1:0-279 GCF_001266775.1 Austrofundulus limnaeus | reverse complement strand
GAAGAGGAGGAGTGAGACGGAAGAGGAGTGAGACAGGAAAAAAACAAAACTTACAGGCATGAGTGTTTGTGATCAATTTAGTCCTGGCCTAGTGGAACTGTGATGAAGAAGCATATATTTATATAAGCAACCAAGTTACACCACCCTGTGTAGTGTCGTGGTTTGATGTAAATCTGTAAAATTGATAAATATTCCAGGGTGGGGGTGTTTAAAGCGCATTGTGCCCAGGGGCCCCTGAAATGATGAAGTTACTGGTCATTTTTCTGACTGCTATTGTTG
>NW_013972339.1:0-279 GCF_001266775.1 Austrofundulus limnaeus | reverse complement strand
CACGCGGCCTCGGCCTCAACCCAGCCTCGGCCTCTTTTTTGGTGGGGGAGTAAACACTCCTTCCCTTTATCTCAAGCAGCTCATCGGAGTTTACATCATCTCACAGTGCTCGCATCCTCTGCCGGGGTCTGAGCGCCAAACTTTGTCATCAGACTTTGCAAGAAAGGGACTTGCAGCGTATTTAAGGTTAAGGGATTAAAGCAGAAAAAAGTACTTCAACTAATATTTTTTCTGCACATACAGGTTACCCCAGCATTGCCAGCCACCACCATACTACAC
>NW_013972338.1:0-279 GCF_001266775.1 Austrofundulus limnaeus | reverse complement strand
GTCACCTGTGGTTGACTATCCGGTGGATAACCATCCACTCCGGTTTGATGCCGTAGCGGTAGAAGCGCTCCTCCATTACAGCGTACTGGGGGTCTTTGCTCTTCCTCTTCTCGTTGTTGAGCTCCTCCTCTCCGGAGCCGTAGTCAAACGGCGGCGGCTCGTCCATGTCGTTCTTCCTCTGGTAGTTCCGATACATGACGGTGTGGTACAGCTCTAGCTGCACAACAGAGAAAAAAGAAAAAACATAAAACGCAACTTGAGTTAGTTTTTATTTAAAAC
>NW_013972337.1:0-279 GCF_001266775.1 Austrofundulus limnaeus | reverse complement strand
CGTGTTTATAAAGCATGAATAAGTTGTCTATAAAGCATGAATAATGTGTTTATAAAGCATGAATAAGTTGTTTATAAAGCATGAATAAATCCTTCAGGAAGACATCCTCGTTATGAAGTGATACCAGAGTTTAAAGTTTATGATCCAGATGTTCAGTGTTTGATCTGGTTCTGGTCAGAACCAGGAAGTAGTTGGTGTTCTGATGAGGTGAACTGAAATTAAACAATAATTAACTGTCAGAGTGTGAACTCAACTCTAAGTTCACACTGTCAGAGTCTG
>NW_013972336.1:0-279 GCF_001266775.1 Austrofundulus limnaeus | reverse complement strand
GCCATGAGATTTGTCTTTAAGCCTCAAGGTCACCCTCCAGTGGGACATGTCTCAAACACCTACCTTTATAGAAGTCACCCATAAGGAATCGATTTCCCAAACCACCTGAGCGAGCCTTGAAGCAGTGACTCTACTCAAAGCTCCTCACCCTGACCCAATGGATGAGTCCAGCCATTCTGAGGACAGAGCTCATTTCAGCTGTTTGTGTGTGACACTGTCTCAGTTTGCCCACTGATGTCCCACTCACGAACAAGAACCCAAGCTATTGAACTTCCCCAT
>NW_013972335.1:0-279 GCF_001266775.1 Austrofundulus limnaeus | reverse complement strand
CAGATACTGTTCCCCCCGTGTTAAACTGGGGGAACACAACCTGATGGCCCCAAAACACCTTCAGATACTGTCCCCCGTGTTAAACTGGTGGAACTCATCCTGATGGGCCCAAAATCACCCATCAGATACTGTTCCCTGTGTTAAACTGGGGGAACTCATCCTGATGGCCCCAAAACACCCATCAGATACTGTTCCCTGTGTTAAACTGGGGGAACTCATCCTGATGGGCCCAAAACACCCATCAGATACTGTTCCCTGTGTTAAACTGGGGGAACTCAT
>NW_013972334.1:0-279 GCF_001266775.1 Austrofundulus limnaeus | reverse complement strand
ACAGAAGTGACCTTGCACTGGCGCCTGGCAAACTCTCTTATCTTCTCTTTCCTTTCCCTCTTTCTGACTAACACGGACGTCTTAGAGACACAGACAGTTCCTTCCTGAATGCCGAAATGGGAGGACCGGCTTTTCTCTCTGGAGAACAGCCGAGGCTGCAGGTCTGACTCATGAGCCAAATTTGAGTAGAACCTGACGGCCAGGCAGGAGCACGCTGCTTCTGTCCACCTAGAGACCTACATCTCTTCAGTGTTTTCAACTCCTGAGGGGAGACTTTTA
>NW_013972333.1:0-279 GCF_001266775.1 Austrofundulus limnaeus | reverse complement strand
CACCAGTTCGGAGACATTACCTGTCATGATGACCATCGGAGGTAACCACATCGAGGAGATCACCTTCCTGGTCATCAAATCCCCCAATCTTCCTATCATTCTTAGAGCAACCTGGCTGGTAAAGCANCTACTTGTTTACCGCCTCACAGACCCTATGATTGCGAGATTAATCTCTTACCTGGTTCCACTCCCCCTAGAGGCAAATTGTATTCACTTTCAAGACCTGAGCATGAAGCCATGAACAATTACATCTCAGAATCCCTTAAGTCTGGTATAATT
>NW_013972332.1:0-279 GCF_001266775.1 Austrofundulus limnaeus | reverse complement strand
GGTTCGATTGCGTGTGTGAACGCCAAGCGGACTGGAGACCACTCAAAAAGCAGGAAGTAGACTATCACCCAGGGCATTCTGGGCAATAAAATTACTCATATTGTGTAAATACCTCCCTTCACGTCATTATAAGGTGGACATTATTAGCTGCGTTTCCACTGCAAATGTGCGTAAAACTTTGTTGATATTCTGTAAGCCCTAAAGGTTTTAGAGGAATCGGTAATTTCCACCTGAAAATACACAGCAAAATAAATCAAGAATAGTTCCACAATTATAAGG
>NW_013972331.1:0-279 GCF_001266775.1 Austrofundulus limnaeus | reverse complement strand
GTTCAATAACTCATCGAAACCCAGTGAGATTCTTTACGTAGACCAGGTTAAGTGTCAGCTGGTCATTGAGTCTTTAAAAGATCCAACAGACTCTTCATTAATAACAGGAACACCAAATACCATTGCTCATACATTGACACACAACAAATCTCATTTTGGATAAAATTGAAGTGTTCCCTGTCCACATGGATTGTGCAACTTTTCTGCTAAGTCTACCTTTGTCTGTTTCTATTCCTTCTTGGCTTGCCACCCCCCCCTCCCCAACACACACACACACAC
>NW_013972330.1:0-279 GCF_001266775.1 Austrofundulus limnaeus | reverse complement strand
CTATTGTTTAAAGGATATGTAACCTGTACTTAATGGGCATATAAATGGTACTTAATTAGTATGTAGCTAGTATTTATTGGCATACTTTGTACTTACAGGGTACTCACTTGGTACTTTCCAGTTACATACCTTGTACTCTCAGGGATTGTACCTGATAAAGTCAGAATTGTTTCTGTATTGTGTACTTCTACTATTGTCTGTAAAGTACTTGTGTAATTGTACTTTGGTTGTTTAGATGAAGTATTTGTTTGCGACCTCTGTGAGTATTCCTTGTTTTTT
>NW_013972329.1:0-279 GCF_001266775.1 Austrofundulus limnaeus | reverse complement strand
CTTTTACAAAGGTTACAATGGTTGCACAGCAGGCACAATGAGGGCAATCAGAAAGGAGTGGGACACAGTAAAGGTCATCAGCATGAACTCAAGACCGGGTTTATCTGGACCATTATCTTTATTATTATCTGGACTGTTCAAATGAAGCTGGCTGCTGATGGAAACATTTCTGTTCTCACACTGAGTTCTTCACAGATTATCAAGACTATTGCTTTAGGAGTTCTAAAAAGCAAGTTTAAAAAAACTCTTAAAAAATCATTGTGCTAATCTGACAAAAAC
>NW_013972328.1:0-279 GCF_001266775.1 Austrofundulus limnaeus | reverse complement strand
TTTTCCGGACTGGAAGTTTACAAGTTGAAATATATTTTCCTGTATTGTCTCCAACTTATCATAATCTTATCATGGTTTCCTGCTGGGAAGGCTTGGGTTTAGATGTACAAACAACCAACAGGGTTGGAGCTTGTTCAGGAGTAAAAGTGTAATCATTGGTAAATACATATTTCTCTGATCTCTTAGACTTAATTTGGGATGACAGGGTAAGTAGATGAAAATATAGAAATATTTGTCATTGTGTTTAATATATACTTTTAAAGTTTTCGAGAAATCCAC
>NW_013972327.1:0-279 GCF_001266775.1 Austrofundulus limnaeus | reverse complement strand
TTTGGGTTTACATGAAAAGAAAATTTGCTGCAAGATTATTTTAACTTTCATTGGGAATATGTTAAATGGTGAAAAACCAGTTCTGCTTGAAACCTGTGTAAACAGAGCTGGCGTAGTTGTGTACACACCAATCACTTTCATGATCTCTGTGCTAAAAGCAGTTTGCAGCTGGTTTAACACACAGCTGATAGATGATCTTATCTTTTTCTACAAACTCTTTTACTTTTGTAACATCCTCTTACACATCTTTGTTTAAAAACTAGTAGCACTGCCCAGTCC
>NW_013972326.1:0-279 GCF_001266775.1 Austrofundulus limnaeus | reverse complement strand
GCCTCTCAGCTCGTCTGAGTTTTAGCATTTGTCTACAAGCTAGCCGCGCCAGCGCCACCCCCAGGCGGGCAGGCACACTTTGTTTTAACACTTTACATTATGCCAAATACAGCTAATAATGTCATAACAATCGCACCATAGCTAAACTACACACAGCTAAATAATGTGAAGACGCCTATATGCTATACCTCTTTTGGCTAGCTTTAGCCTCTCACAAAAAATGCGCAGTTGTAAATAAATACGTGTTACACAAACGCATACTTGTAACGTTAATCAAGT
>NW_013972325.1:0-279 GCF_001266775.1 Austrofundulus limnaeus | reverse complement strand
AAAACACACGCACACAAACTGTATAAAAAATATGGATGCACCTGAACACACTTCAGCACTGTCAGGGACAAACACACACAAAGAATCACTAAATAAAATTCAAACCGCTGCCCTGTACGCCGCTCGGCTAAATAATTTACAGCAAATGTCTGACCTGTTTTTGATGATGTTGGGGAAACTTCTGGACCATTTTACATGTCTCCACAAAATCCTGATTTTGACACATTTTTGTCTTATTGGTCTAATTGAAAGTGGGGGGAAAAAAGGAAAAGGAAAAAA
>NW_013972324.1:0-279 GCF_001266775.1 Austrofundulus limnaeus | reverse complement strand
GTGTCTATAGTTCAGGTGTAGTGTCTATAGTTCAGATGTAGTGTCTGTAGTTCAGGTGTAGTGTCTATAGTGCAGGTGTAGTGTCTATAGTTCAGATGTAGTGTCTATAGTGCAGGTGTAGTGTCTATAGTTCAGATGTAGTGTCTATAGTGCAGGTGTAGTGTCTATAGTTCAGATGTAGTGTCTGTAGTTCAGGTGTAGTGTCTATAGTTCAGATGTAGTGTCTATAGTTCAGATGTAGTGTCTATAGTTCAGATGTAGTGTCTATAGTTCAGATGT
>NW_013972323.1:0-279 GCF_001266775.1 Austrofundulus limnaeus | reverse complement strand
TTTTTCATCAAAATTTAGGGTTTTTCTTCAATACCTTCCAGGTCATGTGACCTATTCATTCAAAATCACTTTGAAATAATTCTACTAGTCCCTACAGATGAGGCACAGACATTTATTTTCAAATTTAATCCTTTTTCCATTTTTAGGAAATTTTTAGCTTAAAATTGAAGGTTTTTCTTCAATAGCTTCCAAGTCATGTGACTTGTTGTCTCAGAATCACTTTGAAATTATTCTAATAGTCCCTATAGATGAGGCACAGACATTTGTTTTCAAATTTAA
>NW_013972322.1:0-279 GCF_001266775.1 Austrofundulus limnaeus | reverse complement strand
ACCACAATTAATCGTGCTTAATGTTTTTTTGGCAATATTGCCCAACCCTAGGGTTGACATAGTTTTGGCATCTCAGGAGCTTATCTTCTCCCTCCTGTCACGCACAAGCAGTAAAATCAGCTTATTCTAAGCAGCTGTTGCCATTTGGGTCAAAGCATTTGAATGATGTCACTCAGGATAACATGAAGTCTCATCAGATGGAGCTCGGAGGACGTGTTGAGGGTGACTCTCAACCACTACCACACCAAATTTAGCTCTAAATCTGTCAAACTGTCTGAT
>NW_013972321.1:0-279 GCF_001266775.1 Austrofundulus limnaeus | reverse complement strand
AACTGTGCTAGCTTTATCTAAAATAAACCAACATAGAAAATAAACAATATAGAGGAGAAATATAGTGGAAGCTACAAATAAGAAAAAAAGTTGATTTCACTTTAAGAGCCTGTCATGATTCAGATTGTTTGGGGAAATTGAATATAAGAGTTGGCCCGAGTTGATCTCCCCACAAGATAAAACCTGGTTTTGGAACGAATGAATCAACCAATCAGCTCCTGGGATGCTGCTCGGTGACTTTGAAAGCTGACCTCCCCGAGGAGCCAGAAAGGTAAAAAG
>NW_013972320.1:0-279 GCF_001266775.1 Austrofundulus limnaeus | reverse complement strand
ATTGGTCGACTATAAAAAAATAATACGAAGTTACAAAAAAAATGACGCATCGACTATTAAATTAGGTGACGATTTTAATAGTTGACATAATCGTTGTGGTTATTGCCAACACTTTAAACTGAGCGCAGACAGAGAGAAAAACTTTTCCTTTAAAACATTCAACTCGTTCATGTAAAAACGAGCTCGTCTTTCGGGGGTTTTCCTCTTGTTAATGTACGGTAAGATGTGATTACATAACGTGATGTGTTTTCTGCTCAGCATGCAGATAAAATGTGGAAG
>NW_013972319.1:0-279 GCF_001266775.1 Austrofundulus limnaeus | reverse complement strand
GGTTTTAATATTGGCTTCAGTCTATTGAATACGCATTTTTCTTACACTAGCATGATCAAACAGATGTCACTCAACCAATCATCTCCCCTCCCAAAACACAAACACAAAGCTAAAAAGTAGAAAATCAAGATCGGACGTTAACATCAGCCCAGTTTTACATATCAGACCGATACCGATATCAATACCGATATATCGTGCATCCCTAATTTCTGACCTTCTCTAAGGGTTGGGCACAATCGTATCATGAGCAATTAATCATCAGAAAAACTTCAATTTTTT
>NW_013972318.1:0-279 GCF_001266775.1 Austrofundulus limnaeus | reverse complement strand
CCAGCGGCATTCTTTAATCTGTTTAAGGTGCGGCACTCCCAGCGAATAAATGAAACTTCACTTCAGCCATTGGATCATCAGTACAACAGATGGAGTAGTGGATTCTGCCCACTTTAACTGCATGGACGGACTGGGGGAGGTCTGTAATCATGTGGGTGCATTGTTATACTGGGTCGATAGCACCTATCGTGCCAACGCCACTATGACAGTCACTCAGAAGAAGGCTTACTGGCCCATACCATCATCTCTGCATAAGGTGGAATATGCTGAAGTCAGAGA
>NW_013972317.1:0-279 GCF_001266775.1 Austrofundulus limnaeus | reverse complement strand
TGTGCAGAGGACACACAACACCTGGACTGTGACAGGTGAGCAGCACGTCAACACCTGGACATGTGACTGTGAGGAGGACACAACACCTGGACATGTGACTGTGAGGAGGACACACAACACCTGGACATGTGACTGTGAGGAGGACACAACACCTGGACATGTGACTGTGAGGAGGACACACAACACCTGGACATGTGACTGTGCAGAGGACACACAACACCTGGACTGTGACAGGTGAGCAGCACGTCAACACCTGGACATGTGACTGTGAGGAGGACA
>NW_013972316.1:0-279 GCF_001266775.1 Austrofundulus limnaeus | reverse complement strand
GTCTATATCTAATCTCATCACGAGCTTCACCTTCAAGATGGTCAAGAATGAAAGCAGCCTGATCTGTGGGTCCAACATGGCGTACTCGCATGCTGGTACGAACCTCCTCTATCCACTCCTCAACCCCAATACCATGAGTCCCCCTGAAGGTTGGACATTTTCGCTCCCTCGGCAGGAAGATTATGCGCTCAGCTGTACCAATGTTCTCCGATGATCCACGTACACTCGGGCCAGCTTGTGCAGCATCCCGCTCCTGCTGCAAACGGATCTTGTCGGCCT
>NW_013972315.1:0-279 GCF_001266775.1 Austrofundulus limnaeus | reverse complement strand
CGTGTGTCCGTCGTATGCAGCGTGGGTGTCCTGGCCAGCCTCCATAGGCTGTCTGAGTGCTCTTTGGCCTCCGCAGGTTGACAAATAGATATGCAGTGTGGTCGCGGTGTAATGCTGTTTCCTTCAAGGCAAAATGCCCATCCCCCTCCCTTCCATTCTCCACATGCCAATCCTCCATTTCTTCTTGAATTCTCTGTCCAGCAGAAAACCCTTCCCTTCACTGCCCTCCATGTTTCTGGTTTTTCAAGTCAGGGCCGCTCCCTGCACTTCTCCGTAAAG
>NW_013972314.1:0-279 GCF_001266775.1 Austrofundulus limnaeus | reverse complement strand
CCTGTGAGTCCAAGTTAGTGACCTGTGAGTCCAGGCCTAACCACCAACTACTGACACTATACTTTCTCTACTTTTATACTGCTCTTTGTGTACTTTTACTTTTACTTTTTACTCCGCATTTAGTGTATTTTTCCTCTGTACTTTGTGTACTTTTACTCGTATGTTGTGTAGTTTTTTTCCTCTGTACTTTTGGTATTTTTATTCTGCTCTTTGTGTGTTTTTATGTATACTTTTGTATTTTTTTCTGTGCTTTGTGTACTTTGATTCTGCACTTTGTGT
>NW_013972313.1:0-279 GCF_001266775.1 Austrofundulus limnaeus | reverse complement strand
CAGTTCATTCAAGTAATACATTAATAAGACATTTATTCAATATATTTTGAGAAAATGCAATTTTTGCGCACGTTTAAATCAAAACCCTATAACTGCCCATTTCTCCACATTCCACTTTTGGATTAATCCTCTTTTCAATGTGATGGGTCACATTTAGTCTCAAAATACTGTAAGTAAAACCCAAAACTTCAGCAGTTTATAAATTAACATTTTACATGCATCAAATATCATCAATATGTGACCCATCACATCAACCTGAGGATTAAGTCAAATTTGGTC
>NW_013972312.1:0-279 GCF_001266775.1 Austrofundulus limnaeus | reverse complement strand
GGAAATAGTAGAGCTCAGTTATTGTTTGTTTAGATATGCTCAGCCAGAGCAATGAGATGAGAAACATGAAAAACTAATGAGCTAAGATTAGTGACCTGGGCATAGTTTTATAAACTTTTTATAATTCCAGTTCTTCTAAACTGACCAGATGGCTGTCCTCTCCCCCAGAAGAAATGGAATATTTCTCCAGGAGAAGATGTTCCTTTTGAACAAACAGGACTGTCACCACTCACACAGTTGGCTCGTTTCTATTATTGAGAAAGGTTGAAAATATGATCA
>NW_013972311.1:0-280 GCF_001266775.1 Austrofundulus limnaeus | reverse complement strand
CAAAGTACATACTGAGCTGTTTTACAGGCTTCATGAAGACCCATGTAGTGGCACACATCTACTCCATCTGCTTTCACCACACTGAGCCCAGCACTGGTCATCGCCATCGTCCACTCCTTATCCATGAGTTGATTTGTTGCACAGGGTGTAGCAGAATCCTTCTGTATAAATTACAAAGTAAATAAATTAATTGACATTGTACCAATTTATTTATCTAAAATAATTCAAAGACCTTAGTGATAAGTTACAAGTTTAAAATATTATACATTACAACTTTAAA
>NW_013972310.1:0-280 GCF_001266775.1 Austrofundulus limnaeus | reverse complement strand
GTTTGAAGAGAGTATTCAATTACCGGGGCTGCAAGTGCACATAGTTGCCCCCTTTTTCCTTGTACGTTGCTGTTAGAGCCTTGACTGAAATGGACTTCCCGTGTGTTCTTGTGACAAACAGGACTGCAGACGTCGCAGACACACTGACCAACAAGTGGTATGTACATAGGAGCCACACATGAAACTACTTTATTCCTACTATGTAAATACAGACACCAGATGATCAAAAGCAACAAAAAGTAATAAATACTATGAAAATGACTTCTTGTACAACAAATTG
>NW_013972309.1:0-280 GCF_001266775.1 Austrofundulus limnaeus | reverse complement strand
TCCGGATCAAACGTGACGCGGGAAGATTCCCGCCGAAGCTGCGTCCGAGCAGCGCCTTGCTCCGGGGCACGTCGGCAGCAGCGTCCTGACAGCTCACATCCTGCTTGAACTTGATGTTCTCGTATTTTATTTCCTCTCGGAGCTTCTCGTCACTTCCTCTCTGCTCAGAAGATGTGAAATAAAAACTGAACCAAACTTTAGCTCCGTTTCTATAAAACTGACTCAGTTAAATCAGTTATTGTGTTTTCTAATATTAAATATCTGTTTGGCTTTTTTGAAT
>NW_013972308.1:0-280 GCF_001266775.1 Austrofundulus limnaeus | reverse complement strand
CCTATGTGGCACAGTTCCTCTAAAGCACCAATAGGAGAACTAATTTCCTTATTAGTGCTTTAGGGCTTTTGCTAATTTCTAAATTCATTAGTGGATTAGCACTTTGTCAAATTTATAATCACTAATAGAGTTCTTTAAATGTAATTGATCAATATTATTGTCAACAGCTGAGGGTGAAAGCTGTCAGTTGTGTTGTTCATATGTGTGTCATTTATCCACCAGATCAGTGGTTTTCAAACTTTTTTGTTTCCGGCCCACAAAATAACATTTGTAGACTCGT
>NW_013972307.1:0-280 GCF_001266775.1 Austrofundulus limnaeus | reverse complement strand
TTTGTCTGGAAAATGATCCTCATGATGTAGCAAAAAACAGGTCCACACACATCCTTGTACTTCCATCAAACTGAAGATTTTGTATTGGCTTCCATTCATTTTTGTAACTGTATTCATGCCTAACCCAGACATCTTCCCTAAAACTAACCGTTACTGGTCTATAGAACGTAATTCACACCATACCGCTAAAGCTAACTAGTTGAGCACAGTAGAGCTTCAAAAAAAAGTGTGCACCAGGAAAGTGTCTTCACTTTGATGGTTAAAAATGACGATCCTCACT
>NW_013972306.1:0-280 GCF_001266775.1 Austrofundulus limnaeus | reverse complement strand
ATCTCAAAATTAGAAAGCTTAGAAAAAGAAACAACAGATGCAAGTAAATGAAAAAAATGTTCCTGACATAATCCATGTGCTTCATTTATTTCAACGGCATGTCACCATCAGGTGGAGAACGAGAGGCAGACAAAAAGACTGACAGTGATAGAGGCAGAGCCCTCTGACAGCTAAAAGAAGATCACAGTCTGCCACACAACTTCTCCCTTTAACTCGAGCCCACACATCTGCCACGCACGTGAACCAACAACTCTGAGACGTGACGCGCAAACGTTTGCAG
>NW_013972305.1:0-280 GCF_001266775.1 Austrofundulus limnaeus | reverse complement strand
TTCAGACAAAAAAGGTATTTTAAACAAAATAACATGAAGAAAGAAGAGCAGCTCTGGTCCCACTCCTCAGCGCTGCGTTGCACCTCATAAACAAACACACCCACGAAATTTAAACCAATCACATGCTCCGAGCTGCAAGGTCCACATCGCAGAGTTGTGACTGGGGGCAATGTACACAACAGCTAACACCGGGGAATAGCAGCGGGAGAGCAGACGGAAGTTACGCAGTTTTTTTATTATTCAGCAGGGGTAACATGACGTGTGGCTCAAAGTATAAAAC
>NW_013972304.1:0-280 GCF_001266775.1 Austrofundulus limnaeus | reverse complement strand
GGTTAGCTGGATGCTAAAATAATTAAAACTCTAGTTAATCCCACTGCACCGGTTAATGCACACTGACACATGGTACTGTGCAGAGTGAGGAAATCCATTCAACATGACAGTGATGCAACCTGCAGTCCGTCATGAGATATCAAGCCTTTTATATGATACCATGTGTTACAGGAGCTGCTGGCTCCGCACTGAGCAGCAGAGAAGTGGGCTGCGCTTTAAAAGAACAACAGAACAATTCAATTAAAATGTATTCATTGAATTAAAAAAATTACCATATACA
>NW_013972303.1:0-280 GCF_001266775.1 Austrofundulus limnaeus | reverse complement strand
ACCACAATTACTCTCCATCTTTTTTATCTGTCCTCTTTTGCCATGGTGCAGCTGGGGCCATATCTCCAGTCTCCAGACCAGTTAGGTTGCAAGTCCATCCCGAGGACACATAGAAACAAATGAGAAATGACCATTCACACTCTTACACCTGGGGACAATTTAGGGTTACCATTGCATGTTTTTGATCTGTGGGAGGGAACCAGACTACGTGGAGAAAAACATGTGCGCATGGGGAGAATCTGCAAACTCTGCACAAACATGCAAAAGTACAAACAAGAAC
>NW_013972302.1:0-280 GCF_001266775.1 Austrofundulus limnaeus | reverse complement strand
ACCCTGTGATGAGCCAGTATGGTGTCCTCCAGGTGTCCTCCAGGTGTCCTCCAGGTGTCTGTCTCTGATCACCTGATGGAAACTAGTCTTGAAGCTCTATCTGCAGCAGGTAAGATACCAACTGCTGGTTTCAGGACCTGACTCCAGAAGGCCCCACCTGTCCCTCTGAGCAGGTGAATAAAGCGAGCAGCTGCAGCCAAACGTCACCTGCAGTGATGAAGAACAGCTGTGAAGAAGCTGTGAAGCAGGCCTCGTTGGAGAGCGGCCAATCAGAGAGAAG
>NW_013972301.1:0-280 GCF_001266775.1 Austrofundulus limnaeus | reverse complement strand
CTCTTTTCCCCTTCTCTCTCCCCCCCCACCTCCTCTGTCTTGCTTAGAGCCCTTATTAAAAATGGAGAGAGTGTGTGCTGCATATTTAAAGTGGTCATGGATGGATTTAAACGGCTGATGGTATTTAGTGTCTCCTCAGGGAGCTGCTATGAGCCCTTAAGCTGACTCCTCTGACTGGAGCCTGACTGACTGGTGAGCACACACTAAACCTCTAATAATGACTTGTGTGTGTACACAGTCGGCCTGGCACTTCCATGCACACACACACACACCTTCACAT
>NW_013972300.1:0-280 GCF_001266775.1 Austrofundulus limnaeus | reverse complement strand
AGTAGACACAGTTCCCACAATGGTTATTCCTGTCAGATGACGTCATTATGAGGACTGTGTAGAATGTGTCTCAGTTTCTGAAAGATATCTGGCTGAGCTAATTAGGATAAACTTCACACAGTCCCTTTTATGAACATATTTGTCAGGTTGAGTATTAGTAAGGACTGTGTGAAGTCATTTTGAGTTGAACCTTTTAAGAAACATTGCTTAACGGTCCTTCACTTTGCTTCGTACAAGGGTCTGGACTTGCTGCTATAGAGAAGCGTTTCTTGCAGGAGGC
>NW_013972299.1:0-280 GCF_001266775.1 Austrofundulus limnaeus | reverse complement strand
TTCATCGGCCGCTTATGTCACAGCGCCGCGACGAAGGCTGCCCAAAACTGAAGACTCCTCCGATGCGGCAGACAAACACATCCTTCCTTTGGCCCAAATCCAAGGACTGGTCTGATGGATCCTTCCCGGCCCAATATATCCCATAATGCATTGCGGCCCAACAGGAGATTTTTTTTATGCTAGTAATGGCGGATGAAGCGAGAGAAAGGATAGGTTTTAAATACAAATATGGTGGTATAAAAATTTAAAACTTTCAAGCGTTTGTGTTTTTAATAATTTT
>NW_013972298.1:0-280 GCF_001266775.1 Austrofundulus limnaeus | reverse complement strand
TAATTTTTAAACAAATTGTTGTATTTTTTTCCCTTCTGTGTTACAGTTGGTTTTTCTTTCCCAGAAGACAGTTTTCATTTACCCTTACAAATGCTTTTAAGATTATGATTCCAGTGGATGAATAAACAGCTTTTTTCACAGAACTGCTTCCAATATAATAAATGACTGATAGAATAAAGGACTTGTTTAGCATGTATTGCCAGAAACTAAAATGTAAATCATCTCTGCAAGTTTCATGGTGATATTAATACATAAAGAAATGACACTTTGAATCATGTTG
>NW_013972297.1:0-280 GCF_001266775.1 Austrofundulus limnaeus | reverse complement strand
TAAAATTCTGCTTCTATGATATTTATTTATTTTCTCCATTGGAATGGTCCAGAAAAATATTATCTTGTTGGAAGGACATTTGTTTCTTACTATTTTGTAATTTTCAGATTGGAGGTTTAAAATGACACCAGAAATGAGAGGAAATTCTCTCCTCCTGCATTCCTGTTCCACTGACTGCTGACATTCTGCAGCAGTCAGTGGGTGAGATGGGGTGTATCCTGAACATGTTGCAGAACCATCACAGTGCCACACAGAAGCAGCCAACCACACACACACACAC
>NW_013972296.1:0-280 GCF_001266775.1 Austrofundulus limnaeus | reverse complement strand
TGTCCTGATTAACGAAGTTTTCAAATCCAGAACTCAGGTGGACACAAGGAGCTTAAAAATAACACTAATTATTATTTAACAACAAATACAAAAGCAGAAGTGGTGGTAAGTACTTACAAAAGCGTCAGTGAGAATATATGACAGGTGGGAGACCAGGAGAGGCAGCTGGTCTGATTAATGAGAAGCAACAGGTGAGTGGTTGGGTGACGACTGAGGAGGACACAGACCTGGAACAGAAAGGAAACAATCTGAATAACACAAAGAGTCATGAACAAAACAA
>NW_013972295.1:0-280 GCF_001266775.1 Austrofundulus limnaeus | reverse complement strand
GCCGAACACGGCTGTGGTGGAGAGCCACGGAGGAGAGGACCAAAGGGTGGACTCCCCAAACGCCTCTCATACACACAGCCAGCTGAAACCATGGCTGCAATCCACACTGATGAGATTTGTTTATTGCATCAGCAAGGTCAGCAGGCAGGTCAAGGTGAAATGGCTGACATGCAACGCCACGCCGAGTGGGGGGAAGAGGGGGCGAAAAGTGAAGAAAACAAAGCTGAGCGAATTTCCTGTTCGTTTAGGGGGTCTCAATCCTGCCCAATTTCTTTTAAAG
>NW_013972294.1:0-280 GCF_001266775.1 Austrofundulus limnaeus | reverse complement strand
CAGGGTGATCCAATCTAATGTTGCTTTGAAAAACTGGAATAAAAGTAAGATGGATTTCTTGATCCTGGTTAGCAAAGAATGGGATTTCCAAATCTGGATACATTTGATCCAGATAACATTTTTTGAACAACTGGCCCAATGTGTTTCAACTGATCTGCCACTCATTAGCAGATTCTCTGTTTTCATGTGCTTTTTTTTCCGGCTTCTTTGTTCTGTTCTGTGTCCAGTATTTCTATTTCTGAGTTTGTCTGCGTGCGAGAAAAAACAGGCTGAAAAAAGA
>NW_013972293.1:0-280 GCF_001266775.1 Austrofundulus limnaeus | reverse complement strand
TCTCTGCATTTCTCCTCCCTCTGCATATATAAATACACCCTTAGGTAAAAAAGTGCATGATTTGTTTGGAGCAGTGCAGTCCCAGGGCATGTTGTTTTAACCCAGTGTATAACAGGGAGCGTGTTTGTTGCTGTTAACTAGTACACATGTTGGAAATAAACACCTCGCTTGACAAAGCTCCATTAATAACATGCCTTTTCTGTGTTACCAGCTTGTTTCTGCTGCTGCTGCGTTTTGTTACTTTGTCGTCTTACTTTCTCTGTAGTGTGTGTGTGTGTGT
>NW_013972292.1:0-280 GCF_001266775.1 Austrofundulus limnaeus | reverse complement strand
TTCCTCGTAGCTTTTCTTTTTTCTAAGGGCAGGGCCTCTTTATGGCTGCAGGACTCGGGCACCTGTTCTCCCATGTTTGTTAGTGTTTGTCTCTCATGGATGGTTCTGAATTGTTCCTCATTGTGCTCTGCATGATAACAAATAAAACGATCGGATCTGAACCTGACTCACCAGCTACAGTTTGGTGTTCTTCATTCTCTGGTTTTGGGTCAGACTCTGGCTCCAACATCTTTTATTTGTAAATAAAAAGTTTCTGCACAGCTACATAGTCATGAACCCA
>NW_013972291.1:0-280 GCF_001266775.1 Austrofundulus limnaeus | reverse complement strand
AGGCTGAAATAATCAAAGTATAAAATACAAAACTGCATCTAACATTTAGTTGATCGATTACAAAATTTTCTTTAGATTAATGTTTTCTTTTGTCAAGTTTGGGTGAGTTTACTCAATGAAAGAAAGTGAAAACCTTTCTTTAGTGTGTGTGTGTGTTTATGGGAGTCATTATCACATGTGTTTGTGATGGTGGGGGTAATTTAAATGTCTGAAAAGTTCCAGGTAACATGAGAGATGTTGTTTGTTGGACTTCAGTCTGTAGTTGTTGAGGCTGTGTGTG
>NW_013972290.1:0-280 GCF_001266775.1 Austrofundulus limnaeus | reverse complement strand
GTGAGAGAGTATGATAGTAAATGTAAGAGAGTTTGATAGTAAACACAAGAGAGTTTGATAGTAAATGTAAGAGAGTTTGATAATAAATATGAGAGTTTGATAGTAAATGTAAGAGAGTTTGATAGTATATTTGAGAGAGTTTGATAGTAAATGTAAGAGAGTTTGATAGTAAACGTGAGAGAGTTTGATAGTAAAAGTGAGAGACTTTGATAGTAAACGTGAGAGAGTTTGATAGTAAAAGTGAGAGACTTTGACAGTAAACTTGAGAGAGTTTGATAGT
>NW_013972289.1:0-280 GCF_001266775.1 Austrofundulus limnaeus | reverse complement strand
GAGAGGAGCAGTTGGCTGCAGAGGAGGAGCAGTGGCTGCAGAGAGGAGCAGTGGCTGCAGAGTAGGAGCAGTGGCTGCAGACGGTGATCACTGTTTAGTTTGCAGATGTTTTATTAACATGGCAGATTAATTTGAACAGATTAAAATGGATTTAAAGGTTAAAAGTGGTGGTTTTGGAGTTCTTGTGGAGTGTCCAAAATGGCAGTCCGGGTCCTCCGAAGGTCGAATTTGTCGGCCGCGTACGTCAGCGCCGCGACGAAGGACGTCCAAAACCGAAGAG
>NW_013972288.1:0-280 GCF_001266775.1 Austrofundulus limnaeus | reverse complement strand
AACATCTTATGACTTAAGGAGTCAGAAGAAAATCAAAAGGTAAAGTAGACTACCCTGACATAAGTCAGCTTTGTTTTAAACGTGCTTTCATTGATGAAGCGGATACATAAACAAGAGATGTTCTTCTAAACACATTAATAAATCTATGACATAGCCAACTTATTAGCAATTGTTTCCCCCTCTATTACAATCAGACCTAACCTGTACTCTGTACAAGAAAAGTCTTAAGTACTTTTGCTTTTTATATATATAGCTCTTTTGAGGGTTTTCAAGAAAAGTT
>NW_013972287.1:0-280 GCF_001266775.1 Austrofundulus limnaeus | reverse complement strand
GCGCCGCGCTCCGGGTGAGAGCGGCCGCTTCCTCCCGGCTGCCCGGCTCCGCGGATAAAGACTCCCTGCTCCCCGCGCGCGCCGCGCCGGTCTCCAACACCTCCCTGTAGGTGATCACCTCCTTCTTCTCCTTCACTTTCTGATCGAAAGACTTGGACACGAACGCGGTGAGCTCTTCCATCACTTCTTCCTCTCCTCTCGGGGAAAAATCAGCACGCACGCACACCATGCACACTCGCTCACACACTCTCCCTTTACTCCACGGCAGCAGCGGCTGGAG
>NW_013972286.1:0-280 GCF_001266775.1 Austrofundulus limnaeus | reverse complement strand
TAGCTAACCACAGAGACACACATAGGTTTAGCCTAGAAGTAAAACCCCAACTTAAAGGTAACCTAAAACCACATAAATGCATAACACATAGCAACCGGAAAATCACCAGCTGGAGACCCAACAACCACCCCCACGATGGCCCACCTACTCAGATAAGGCAACCAGGCTTCAACGCTCTCAACTTTCTCCTCCTGGTGGTACCCATCTTCACGGCGTGCCAGTGGTCTATTCCTGGCTCCTACTGAGAGACCTCGACCTTCGATCAGGAGGTCCCCTTTCA
>NW_013972285.1:0-280 GCF_001266775.1 Austrofundulus limnaeus | reverse complement strand
CCTCTGCCCAAGTAACTTGAAAAACAACTCACATTGTTTTGTTTGGTTGCTTGATCTGTGATCTACAGTTATCATCCATAACTTATATTACAGTCAGTGTGCTTAACTTGGCTTACACCACATTTTAATAATAAATTAGCTTAACGTTGGCAGTATGAAGCTGTTGTGATGGTGTGCAGAAATGTGCATGACAGAAGTGGGAGAGAAAGTTCTTAAAGAGACAGAGGAAAATTTCAAGGTGTTTCAAAGTCATGTTTATTTTTGATTTAGACATAAACAG
>NW_013972284.1:0-280 GCF_001266775.1 Austrofundulus limnaeus | reverse complement strand
TGGAGCTAGCTACACGCCAACTCTGGAGCTAGCTACACGCCAACTCTGGAGCTAGCTACACGCCAACTCTGGAGCTAGCTACACGCCAACTCTGGAGCTAGCTACACGCCAACTCTGGAGCTAGCTACACGCCAACTCTGGAGCTAGCTACACGCCAACTCTGGAGCTAGCTACACGCCAACTCTGGAGCTAGCTACACGCCAACTCTGGATCTAGATGCACACTAACTCCGGCGCTAGCTACACGCTAACTCCGGAGCTAGCTGCACGCTAACTCCGGA
>NW_013972283.1:0-280 GCF_001266775.1 Austrofundulus limnaeus | reverse complement strand
GCTGCACATTCTCACGGCAGGTGAAAAGTGTACGTATATTTACGCAGAATTTCACACAATGTTGGTTTTAATACATCACAACATGGGTGTAGAACCTGGCACACGCAACTTTTTTATGCGTACGCACCGTTTATACGAGGCCCCTGGTTCAGATATGTTATCTTATAGTAGAACTACATAATATTTTTGACCTTTTAAAATCTGTTTTCGAGTCTTTTTGATGTGCAGGGCTGTACATTAACACTATTAAATAGTAGCATGAGCACAGAATGTAAATTAC
>NW_013972282.1:0-280 GCF_001266775.1 Austrofundulus limnaeus | reverse complement strand
TATACAAATTTTTTTCCCTTGATTTTTTACCTGGATTACTGAGATGCATCAGGACATTGAGTCAAAATGTTTTTTTATGTATTTTTTCATGATAATATTGTTTAGCACTAGATGGCATTGTTTATACCTGGATGGGTGTGGTGGCTTGAACATTAGATATGCAAGGGAGAAACTGCCTTTTTTTAGATATCCACCCAGGCAGGCCTTGTTTGGTCCCAGGCGTGGTTTTACAGAGTGAGTCTGAAAGTTGTTTGCTGCTACCCTGCTGCAGTGCTAAGTT
>NW_013972281.1:0-280 GCF_001266775.1 Austrofundulus limnaeus | reverse complement strand
GTAAAGACTCATTACTGACATGTTTGTGCAGGTGGCTCAGGCTCAGGTGAACCGCACCTGAACTGCACAACTAAAGAGACTAAAATCACAAATTATTCACATTAACACTGCAGCTGAAAGCAAAGACGTTTGTCCAGAAACTGAACACCGACCTGCAGATAACCTGACCTCACTGTGGAAATAAGTCATTTCAAATTGTTCGCCTTGTTCTGTTTTAGTTGTGTCACGCGCCAACCAAGTGTGTGTTACAAACTGATGAGCAAGAAATCACATTTTACAC
>NW_013972280.1:0-280 GCF_001266775.1 Austrofundulus limnaeus | reverse complement strand
CCTCTCTCTCTTGAGATTCTATGAAAATGCTCACTTTCCATTTGGGAATCACTTTCTTTCTGTACAAGGAACAGAATACTTATTGTTTGTCTCACTCAAGTCCATTGCTGTTTCAAAAGATAGTTTTATTTTTAAAAAATTTTTTAAATATTGGGTGACTTTTTGTTTTTAAATGTTATTGTTGTGTTGTAAGACAGGACAACGAGGACTATAAAAACAATTTAACATTTTACAATTAATCTAAATCTGATGCATCAGACTGAAAAATAAGAATAAAGAA
>NW_013972279.1:0-280 GCF_001266775.1 Austrofundulus limnaeus | reverse complement strand
CGAGGCAACATGTGTTTCATAAATTCACCTCCAGACATATTGACACCTGTTCAGAGGGGACTGTTGCTCCCAGGCATCAGCTGAATGCAGCTGTTTACTGCAGAGCTGTCTGATTGTAGAACCTAACGAGGAAGGAGAGGAACTGGAGCACTCAGCTGCAATTAGAGCTTTAATAAGGTGAAGCAACCAGTTTCCCATATTGTGTCCTTTGGCTGTTGCTTTGCTCCATCTGGATGATGGTTGTGATCATTTTTACACCCCCACCCTAGTAGGGGAGACT
>NW_013972278.1:0-280 GCF_001266775.1 Austrofundulus limnaeus | reverse complement strand
CTGTGTGTTTTTGTACACTTGAGGTTAGATTTAAATAATTGTTGGAACTTAGTATGGATCAGATCTTAACGATTGTGTCCTGATGCATAAAACTCTGGAGCAGAAAGAAAATAGACTTTTGTTTTTTCCATGACTGTAGCCTATGTTAAAACTTTTCAAATATGATATTTCAGCATGAATTCTTCATGGGGCAGAAAGTCTTTCTGCTGTCCATCTTTCCTAATGATCGTGGACGTCTCTGTGTGTGTGTGTGCTTGTGTTTCGGCTTCCTCTGCTTATA
>NW_013972277.1:0-280 GCF_001266775.1 Austrofundulus limnaeus | reverse complement strand
TTTGCTCCAAAGTGTTTCATCATTTTATTTCAGCCAAATAAGAACTCCAAGAAACATTTATTGAACAAAAATTGATTGTTAAATGTCAAAGGCTTTAAAACCACAGATGAAAACATTACATCTATAATATATTTAACTTTGCTTTCAGGGAATGACATACAGTATATAATTTATTTGGTCATGCAAATGACAGTGACAGCAGCTTTTATTTTTTCAGTTTGCTGTCTTACATTTTCTACACAGTTCATTCATCTGTATGTAAGAATTTTTTTCTTTTATA
>NW_013972276.1:0-280 GCF_001266775.1 Austrofundulus limnaeus | reverse complement strand
AAAGTTTTCAGGGTCACCGAGAAGGTTAGGTATGAAGAGAATAATAGTGAATAAAAACAGGGAAAGTACTACAAAGCCAAATAAATCTTTATGTGACAAATAAGGGTGAAAGGAGATTTTGTCTACGTTCGAGTTTAGGCCTGCAGGATTGTTGGAGCCTGTCTCATGAAGAAAGATAAGATGAACTATTGCGATTGCTATAATGATGAAAGGTATGAGAAAGTGAAATGTGAAGAATCGGTTAAGGGTAGCGTTGTCGACAGAAAAGCCTCCCCATAGA
>NW_013972275.1:0-280 GCF_001266775.1 Austrofundulus limnaeus | reverse complement strand
CCCTCTGCAGCAGCTCTGTGGTCCCTCTGCTGCAGCTCTATGGTCCCTCTGCTGCAGATCGATGGTCCCTCTGCTGCAGATCGATGGTCCCTCTGCTGCAGCTCTTTGGTCCCTCTGCTGCAGCTCTATGGTCCCTCTGCAGCAGCTCTATGGTCCCTCTGCAGCAGCTCTATGGTCCCTCTGCAGCAGCTCTATGGTCCCTCTGCTGCAGATCGATGGTCCCTCTGCTGCAGATCGATGGTCCCTCTGCAGCAGCTCTGTGGTCCCTCTGCTGCAGCTC
>NW_013972274.1:0-280 GCF_001266775.1 Austrofundulus limnaeus | reverse complement strand
CAGCCAAATCATAAAATTTCAACAATTTCAGTTTACAAAATAAAAAAGTAGATGGATAATTTTAGTTTTTTCGAGTGAAAATTCTTATAGCCGTTTTCTGCAAAACAAAAACAGGATCTGTAATAGTCCTATAGTCTTTCTCCCATACCTCAACACAATAGACCAAGTGAGGAAAAATTAATGTGTTATATAACATATACAGAGCTTTATCATTAAATAAGTCCCTTACTTTTTAAAGCAATTAGACTGATTTAGCCAGTTTTATTCTTGAATAATTTAT
>NW_013972273.1:0-280 GCF_001266775.1 Austrofundulus limnaeus | reverse complement strand
GTCTCTGGGGGTCTCGGTCAGGACCTGGGTGCTCTCTGGGGGTCTCGGTCAGGACCTGGGTGGTCCCTGGGTTCTGACAGGACCTGGTCTCTGGGTTCAGACAGGACCTGGGTGGTCTCTGGGCTCAGACAGGACCTGGTCTCTGGGCTCAGACAGGACCTGGTCTCTGGGTTCTGACAGGACTTTGTCTCTGGGCTCAGACAGGATCTGGGTGGTCTCTGGGCTCAGACTGGACCTGGTCTCTGGGGGTCTCAGTCAGGATCTGGGTGGTCTCTGGGGG
>NW_013972272.1:0-280 GCF_001266775.1 Austrofundulus limnaeus | reverse complement strand
TTGTTTTTAAATGCAAGGCAGCATGGGGATGGTAAGTAATGGCAATATGCATTTCTGCCAAGTTTTCCATTACAGACTGAGGAGGGAAGCCAAAGTCAGCTGGTGGCTTTCAGAGTGTGATGGTACACTTTATCAGTGTGACATTACTCCAGTCAGACCTTTGTCTCAAACATCTGATTGCAATAATGTGATGATTGGGGAGATTTTCTTTCCCAAGAGCCCATTTCAGCCGAAACCGTCCCTCGTTTTCTCACTCTTCTCTCCTCCTCTCTGTCTTCTG
>NW_013972271.1:0-280 GCF_001266775.1 Austrofundulus limnaeus | reverse complement strand
GTAGTAATAAATGAAGGTTGTTGAAAGGTTTCAAAGTCCTAAAAAGCAGCAGCAGAAAATTCTTCTTAGACAAACCAGATGTACTGATAAGACCCATTGTTACCATGATTAACTTTGTCACTAAAAACGTTTCCAAAAGTCTGGCATCGGTACTTGGTCCTTTCGTTGCAGCTCAGAACATCACATACAGAACACCATGGACTTTGTGGATGAGATGTGGGCTGTCATCATGGAAACAGATGAAACTATGGTCTCTTTTGATGTCACATCACTCTATATG
>NW_013972270.1:0-280 GCF_001266775.1 Austrofundulus limnaeus | reverse complement strand
AACCATCATAAAATGATAAGAAAAACATACAAAAACACGACTGAGCCCACCAGGTCAAAGCTTCAGAAAAATAAGGATCAACACTGATGGCAGGCTGAGGAAGGCTGAGGCACAGGGCCAAGGCCTGCAGCCAGTCTCACCTGCAGCCAGTCCCACCTGCAGCCAGTCTCACCTGCAGCCAGTCCCACCTGCAGCCAGTCTCACCTGCAGCCACCTGAGTGCAACCAGCACCAACTGAAGGTGAGCAGAGGAGGAAGGAGAAGCCAAAAAAAGTGCTACA
>NW_013972269.1:0-280 GCF_001266775.1 Austrofundulus limnaeus | reverse complement strand
GCCTCAGGTTTAATAACGAAAGTGATATATAACCTCTGCAACCTTGTTGTTTTGTCATTTCTCCAGAAAGACTTTGAGAAATCCATTTCATCAACAGGGCATCAAAACAAGGGATTGTGTTTATCTCACAGTCTCTATGGGTGACTTTATTAAAGACTTGTGGAATAGATGACTGGCATGTGGTTGGCAGCTGGCAGGTGGAAATGCATTTCTGTGGAGATAAAAGTAATCAACAAAGTCTGAGGCTCTAAGTCCACAGAAAAATAAAAATAAAAACACT
>NW_013972268.1:0-280 GCF_001266775.1 Austrofundulus limnaeus | reverse complement strand
CTGCTCCTCTACTTCATCTGCCTGGACTCCACTTTGTGTCCAGCAGTAACATGACTGTGACCAGTCAGTGTGGAGTTTAAAAACTCACGAGGTCTCCTAGAGTCCACTGGTCCAGTTGTTGGTTCAACCCCTAGTGTGAACAGGTGTGAACAGGTGTGAACAGGTGTGAGTCTCACTCTGCTCTTTGCTGCACTGCTCTTCATCACTTCCATCCTTGCAGTCATCCTCTCCATCACAGCGGAAGGCTGAGGGGATACAGTGACCGTTCCTGCACTCCAGG
>NW_013972267.1:0-280 GCF_001266775.1 Austrofundulus limnaeus | reverse complement strand
GTAATTTAAAATAAAGTTTTGCAAGCCTTGCATACAAAAATGAACTATGATTTTCAAACACTTGACCATGGTAAACATGGCCACAATGAACACTCATATTTTAGTTAAAAACTCTGTGTGATTACAACTGAAAATACAACCTATTTCTCAAAGTCTCAAACTAGTCGCAGCCTCTGAGGTACTACAGAGGCTCCAAGATGTTCAGTTTAGGGCTGATTTTCACTTCCATTTTCACGTCTTGCTTACATCCATCCATCCATCCATCTTCTGTACACGCTTC
>NW_013972266.1:0-280 GCF_001266775.1 Austrofundulus limnaeus | reverse complement strand
TTGACCCCACATCCAGTCAAAAACTGACTGTAGAAGATGCATGTGCAAAAGGAGTGGTGGATAAATGTGATAAAGACAAACTTTTAGCAGCTGAAGCTGCTGCTGTTGGATATAAGGACCCTCACAGTGGTCAACCTCTGTCAGTGTTTGAAGCAATGAAGAAGGGAATAGTCGACAAAAGTACTTGTATAACTATTCTACAAGCCCAAGAGTCTGCAGGAGGTATACTAGATCCCAACCTCAGTGTTTTCCTCCCAAGAGACACTGCTATCAAACGTAA
>NW_013972265.1:0-280 GCF_001266775.1 Austrofundulus limnaeus | reverse complement strand
TCTGACTGAGTTTTTTAGGCAGAACCAGACCTCTGAAGACACTGCTGCAGTAATCAGTGGGACTAAAGATATATGCATGGATGTGTTTTTTCTAGATTTTGCTCAGACATGAGTCCTTTAATCCTGGAAATGTTCTTCAGGAGATAGAAGGTCATTTTTGTAACTGTCTTTATGTGTTTCTGAAGGTTCATGGAGCGGTTCTAGGGGCGGGGCCACAGAGGCATTGGCCCCCAGCTGAAATCTAATCGGCCACCTAAAGTGCCCCCGTCCTGTCACTCAT
>NW_013972264.1:0-280 GCF_001266775.1 Austrofundulus limnaeus | reverse complement strand
CTTTGGGAAACACTGGTCTATCATACCACCCAGGAAAGAGACAGCTTTTGTTAGAGATAAAACTGTTTTGGTGGGAATTGTGCAAATCAAGGCCAAAACAAAACTTAAAGGCCTTGTGAAGATGTTGTTGAAGCTAATAAGAAAACACCATGATGTGAAACATACAAACATAAGCTGAAGGACCACTCAGTCAGGAACAAGTCATTAAAGCAGCCTTTAATCTAACACAGGAACAGATACCTTTAATTCTGGAGACTTGTTTTCTGGTCTGATGGCACTA
>NW_013972263.1:0-280 GCF_001266775.1 Austrofundulus limnaeus | reverse complement strand
GTTCTGTTGAAGGTGTGGTGGGAGAATGTGCCAGGGTTGACTGGGAAATCTATTGATCCTTGTTTAACCATAGACAGATCTGTGCGCAAATGAGAAGTCAAGCTCGATGAAGTTAAGCTAGATAAACACGCAATACATACTGGACTGCATTATGCATTGCTACCAAATGAGTATTTGAGGATGGAGAAGTACAACCCAGGTTTAAATGAGACACATTTAACAGCTTCATCCTCACTGAGCAATTTGGTAGTGATGAATACATTCCACACTGGTCAACGAC
>NW_013972262.1:0-280 GCF_001266775.1 Austrofundulus limnaeus | reverse complement strand
GAAGAGACAAGCAGATGACAATAATTTTCCATCTGCTTTAGAGTTCCTGCTGGTACTCTCAAGGTGGCAGTCCCAATCAGGCAAAATGGTGTGGACAAATTACGCCGAGCCGAATCTATCAGATTCCTCCAAGATCAATTCCTTCTGGCCAGCAAAGTCCAGGGACCATAGCCGGCCCACGAACCTCAATAGAACCACTTGCAGCTCGCTCAAGGCAAATGTCCGAGTTCTGATAGAAAACGGCCATCCATCGAGTTGGTCAGTCAGCCAGGAGATGAAC
>NW_013972261.1:0-280 GCF_001266775.1 Austrofundulus limnaeus | reverse complement strand
AGTCTACCCCATATCTGCCATTATTTGCTGACAGCAATGACGAACACCTGTACATGCTAACAAGTAGCTGTGTAGTGAAGCAGTTTTAAGGGGGTCCAGAGCATTTTTCTAAATTCTTGGGATTAATAAAACACTACAAAATCAGTATTTTATGAAGGTATAACACTGAAAACCAGTCTTTAAACCGAACTTTATCTGAGATCATAACTGAAACTTCCATTATGCTTATTTTGTTTTCTATTTTCACACTGAGCACCAATAGTTATCAAGTACACTTCGC
>NW_013972260.1:0-280 GCF_001266775.1 Austrofundulus limnaeus | reverse complement strand
CATAAGAACACACCAACAATGTGGTGTAAAAAGGTGTAAAAAAAACTGATTGCACACTTTACTGTATATAAAAATGGTCTAAACATCTCACCAACATATGAAGAGCATTTAAAAATCAATAAAAATCAATAAATCTATCAATGAGATAGTTAGTCTGCTGATATTTACCTTGTTCCTTACTACTGGGGTCATTAATGTGGAGACAGCATACACAGTGTTCGGTTTTTTAACCTAGGAACTCAGAGAAACCACAACAAAGCCCGGCCGAACATTAATCAAT
>NW_013972259.1:0-280 GCF_001266775.1 Austrofundulus limnaeus | reverse complement strand
AATCTAAAGATCATACTTAGTGTTATTTTGATATACGATTGTATTGATTTCGGGTCGGGAAGTTCTGCTGTGCTGGTCGGACTTTCTGTAACTTCCCCGTCCTGTTGGGTGCTGCGTTTAGTGAGTGTTTAGATTTCTATTTTTTTACAACACTCATAATAAAAAAGTGAATGGTGAAAGATGATCTGTATGTGTGAATTTATATGCCAGATTAATAAAGTAAAGTTTTATTGTATATTCTCAGAGAAATCGGTCCCGTTTCGGAGCGGAGGTTTTTTTT
>NW_013972258.1:0-280 GCF_001266775.1 Austrofundulus limnaeus | reverse complement strand
GCTTTGATACTGTTAACTTTTAGCTTCTTTTAGCTAGCCTTTAGCTTCTTTTAGCTAGTCTTCAGCTTCTTTTAGATAGCTTTTACCTTATTTTAGTTAACCATCAACTTCTTTTAACTATAAAATGCTTAACTAGCTTTAAGCTTGTTTTAGCCATCATTTAGCTTCTTATAACTAGCTTTTAGCTTTTTTGGCTAGCCTTCAGCTTGTTTTAGCTAGCCTTTAGCTAAACTTTAGCTGCTTTTAGCTAGCCTTTACCTTCTTATAGCTAGCCTTCAGC
>NW_013972257.1:0-280 GCF_001266775.1 Austrofundulus limnaeus | reverse complement strand
CCGTTGATACATGAGACCCCTGATCTCTGAGTGGAGGCAGGCTTCATGATAAGCAATCAAAAATCTGGAGATGCACTCCCAATTTTTTTTTCTCATCCTCACTAATTAATGAGGGACTGAACTTTCTTTCTTTATCTAAGTCAAGTTTCCTCCTCTCTCCAGCTGAGTTTCCTCTAAAAACCCATGGTTGCAGTGACCACATTAAATTAAGTTAAATTATAAAAACAACAAATGCAACATTGTGTTGAATTTTTAACTTAATATATATCATTGTATCTTG
>NW_013972256.1:0-280 GCF_001266775.1 Austrofundulus limnaeus | reverse complement strand
ATTTCAGCGGCTTTTAGGACCGCCAGTAGTGACTCTACTTAACAAGTCTGAGTCCAGGTTTGAGCCCAGATTGCACCATAGAGGGCAATTCATATCATCCCACATAGAAGGCAAATGGATGTGGGTCAGGTCTGGCAATGAGAGCACTGCTTTTAAGATGGCATGCCACAGGTTGTGGTTTGGTTTATGTAATGCTGGCCGGTGGATGGACCACCTTTGGTAAACCACATCTGGACCACCAAAGGGCTGCCAGTCTTTGCAGTTTGTGGCCTGAGTGTTT
>NW_013972255.1:0-280 GCF_001266775.1 Austrofundulus limnaeus | reverse complement strand
AAAATCACTGAAAAAATAAATAAATAAATAAACAGTACGAAAACAGTATGACTCCCGCTTAAGCTTCGCGTGTGGGGGGTCATAATAAAAGAACTTTTACACGTTCTCTAAGAAATAAACTGTTGACTTTACTGAACCAAACTGGTTCCACTAAACCAAGTTAAGTAAACTGAGCAATATTGATTCATATTTGCTTTAACAGGTTTAGTGGAGCCAGTTAGCATGACTTGGTTTATTAAATCCAACATTTTATTTTTAGAGAACATAAACAACTCCTTTC
>NW_013972254.1:0-280 GCF_001266775.1 Austrofundulus limnaeus | reverse complement strand
ATATTTTGATTATCATATACGCAGACTTTTCTCGCATTATTCCGACGTGTTTCTGCATTTGCAGCGACATCCACAATCTGGAATATAAAGCACTGAAAATGTGAAGAATTTATAACAAACAGGTAGAGTTGGAGTCCCACTGAAAAGCATACAAACATTAATAATTCCAGGGTTCACTGTACAAAAATAGTGATTTAGAAGGCATCAGTCTTTAAGGAATATGGTAAAATAACATTTACTTTTAATGGACGACAAAATCCAGAAGAAAAAACTGAAGAAC
>NW_013972253.1:0-280 GCF_001266775.1 Austrofundulus limnaeus | reverse complement strand
AATCATAACAATTTTCATCTGCTCTCTGATTTCACAGGTTCACATGGACCATGCAGAGGTCTTAAGAAGTTCATTCTGTTTGCAGCTATTGATCTCCCTCACAGTATAATTTGTTGCTTGCCTTTTGTTAACAGCCATGCAAAGCCTGCCTCCAATCATCTTGTGTTTTTGCTGCCTGTCTGCCAAAATGGATAACATTAATAGTATCCAGCTGAACCAAACTCTGAATCCTTGGGCTGACAAGTCTGTGTAAAACAGAACAGACCAGTTTGTCAATGGT
>NW_013972252.1:0-280 GCF_001266775.1 Austrofundulus limnaeus | reverse complement strand
CGGTGCTGCGCGATGTGATTCTGCCCGCCATCAGGTATCTAGTTTTTATATAATATCTATGGCACACACTCCAACCTGCCCCGTGGTGAAATGGGCAGGACAGAAATAAGGGTGCACCGATTGCAGTTTTCTTGCCAATCTCCGATTTCCAATCTTTCAAAAGTCCGACCTGCCGATTCCGATTTTGTCCGATACCTATGTACAACCAACACAGTCAGGTGTTATAAGGTCACAATACGTGTTAAATGTGCCAATCTTATTTTAATGAAAAATATTGAAC
>NW_013972251.1:0-280 GCF_001266775.1 Austrofundulus limnaeus | reverse complement strand
TGACATTCCCCATTTTTTAATGTGGAAGGCAGAAAGGTATAATGTGGTCAGGTGAGACTAACATACTAGACTTGATTGTCACAAACCCAACACCTCATCATGCTGAAAACACACAACTGTGAAAGCATTATAGTGGCAATCTCATGTTATGGAGTGTTTTTCATTGGTAGTGACTGAGAAATATGTCTGAGTTGAAGGAGTAGTGGATATAGAGAAATATAGAGAAATTCTGGAGAGGAAACTTGTTTGGGTCTTTTAGAAATCTGAGGTTGGGGTAGAG
>NW_013972250.1:0-280 GCF_001266775.1 Austrofundulus limnaeus | reverse complement strand
TTACATAATCTTGTTCTTTAGCAAACAGTCTGTGAATGTCACACTCAGCACGGGCCAGCAGTTTTTCCCCCTCGAGAGAGAGAGTAGCTATCCCACACACATATCGTCCAGATAAGTCACATTCTGAGAAAAATGTTCTTGGCTTGCAAGGCAGTGTCTCCGTGCCCCCACCGGAGTTCATAGCTCACCGTTTTCAGGTTTTCATTTGGCTTTAATGTCCATGATGCAGCTGTATCATCAACTGTCTTGCCTGATGGCCCATCTTAGTGTCTTTGCTCCA
>NW_013972249.1:0-280 GCF_001266775.1 Austrofundulus limnaeus | reverse complement strand
GAAGTCTGTATGAAATTGGAGGTAGATTGAGGATTAAAATTTTTTATGCTTTTTAAGCTCAAAAAAGTGGGGGGGTCATATTATACATGAGATTGTATTATACATGAGATCGTATTATGAATAAATACAGTAGGTTTAGAGGCATGGTGTGAATTAATCTTTGATTCAGGTTAGGGTTAGCTATGGACCAGTAATGGTTAATTTTAGAGGAAAATATCTGGGTTAGGCATAGATACACTTATAAAAATGAATGGAAGTCAATATAAAGATGTGTGTGTGT
>NW_013972248.1:0-280 GCF_001266775.1 Austrofundulus limnaeus | reverse complement strand
AGCTGAAAGTACGTGATGTTAAATGTGTCACCATGGTAACTGGACAGTGTCTAGTCAAGCAAACATGTCATCCAAAGACTAGACCATCTCGTTTCACAGCCATTTATGCAGCCCACATTAATGGTCTACGGCCCACGAAGGGTGTGGCCTACATTGGGCTGCAGCCCCTGAATTGGGACACAACTAGGCTCCCATCCTGAGCAGAACATTGGAGACAGTGGAGAGGAAAAACTCCCCATTAACAGGAAGAAACCTGCAGAAGAAACAGGCTCAGGACAGG
>NW_013972247.1:0-280 GCF_001266775.1 Austrofundulus limnaeus | reverse complement strand
GTGTTCAGTGCCAATATAAAATGTTTCAAGCCAACAAAATAACACAATAAGACTAATGGAGTCCCAGAGCAGAGTCATTATTTTATCTGAGCAATTTTTTCTCAGAGGTTATGCTGACCAGAGCTGTTGGCTGTCAGAAAAATGCCACACACACAAAAAAAAACTGCACGGGTCGGCCCTCCCTCCACCCTCGACCTTTCGACCCAGCCTCCCCATTCCTGTCTATCAGAGGACAGAGCAGCTCAGACTGACACGCTGCCTGCTGAGGTACATGAAGATG
>NW_013972246.1:0-280 GCF_001266775.1 Austrofundulus limnaeus | reverse complement strand
ACAGCTACATATCTAACTCAAACCACACAGGTACATATCTAACCCAAACCACACAGGTACATATCTAACTCAAACCACACAGGTACATATCGAACTTAAACCACACAGGTACATATCTAACCCAAACCACACAGCTACATATCTAACTCAAACCACACAGGTACATATCTAACCCAAACCACACAGGTACATATCTAACTCAAACCACACAGCTACATATCTAACCCAAACCACACAGGTACATATCTAACTCAAACCACACAGCTACATATCTAACCCA
>NW_013972245.1:0-281 GCF_001266775.1 Austrofundulus limnaeus | reverse complement strand
AGATTACATTAGTGCACAAATAACTGATTAAAAGTAACTTGCCTATATTTTTCACAGAAAACATGTCACAAATTGTAACATTATGTTTATATTGATTTAGGAAAACAATGTCTGCCCCACTCATTTTTATGCCCATGAGTTGCTACTGCATAAAATGAAGATGTGTCAGGGGAGGTGTCTCACGTGCGCTCAGTTCCACGTTCATTGGAATGTATAAAAGAAAGGAGTGCAGGAACCTGCGTGCGCACGGTTTCATACATCTGAATTTTTTGGTGTGGCGC
>NW_013972244.1:0-281 GCF_001266775.1 Austrofundulus limnaeus | reverse complement strand
CACTATTTGGGCTTTGTACCTTTTACTCAGAACAACTCTACTGTGGAGCATGGGGAGCTCCTCTGGAGACTGACTTCAGACACTGTGCTGTATGTCAAACAGCACAACCACAGATTTTCACTTCTTTCAGCCTCCTGTAAAAGCACATGCTCCTTTCGCACTATTAAAGTAATGTTTCCATGCAGGAAATCAGAAAACTGTTGCCCAGTTCACTTTGCACCAGTCCTCCAGGTCTGCAGCCAGAGGGGAGGCTTTGAATGTGAGACTCTGGTGCCTTGTTG
>NW_013972243.1:0-281 GCF_001266775.1 Austrofundulus limnaeus | reverse complement strand
TCAAGAGCCGTGTCCTCCTTCTCCTCGTGCCTCTCGTTGTCCCTTTTCTTCATTGGCTTATTTAGGTTAGAGCTTCAGGGCTAAGTGTCTGTGCGTGTGTGTGTTTGTGTGCTTCTGCGAGGGGGTGGTTACAGGTATCCATGCAGGAGGCTTTAGAGGTGGGTGATCCAAGGTCAGAAAACCCAATATTAACACCATCTCCATCCCAACAGACCCTCCTATCTCCACTCTGCTGCATCAGCTCTATATTATTGTTAACCATAATCCGCTTCTCTTTTTTT
>NW_013972242.1:0-281 GCF_001266775.1 Austrofundulus limnaeus | reverse complement strand
CAATATTTCAGTATCGAACCACACATCACTAATAACCAAATCATCACTAGCTGGGGGTAAGAGTGTCTGTATTTGTAACCCTGTGATGGACTGAAGACTTGTCCAGGTGTCCCCCCGCTTCTTGCAAAGTGGCTGCTGGACATGAGCACAAGCTCCTCACGACCCAGAAAGTACAAGCCGGTCAAGAAAATGGAGCTGCATGTGTTTATCACATATAAATTCATCATATGGACACAAAGACACACTGTCCTTGTCTTTGAGGATCACTGTAAGAAAACAAA
>NW_013972241.1:0-281 GCF_001266775.1 Austrofundulus limnaeus | reverse complement strand
TGGGGGGCGTTTCTGTCATCAACACATTTAAAACCTGTTACAGTATTATAGAATACATATTTTGGCTTTTGTTTGTGCTTTTCATCATTTAAAAGTTACAGAACAATAACTAATGGGAGCATATATAAGACAGATGACATAAAATCAAAATTCCAACGGATGTTTTCAAGACAGGAAGAGTTTTTTTCTTATTATTTTAATGAGGCCAACAGAAATTCATATCCTTGTATTGTAAGACTTTTTAATTAGTTAAGTGTCCATTTCCCCCTAATATCTATCTA
>NW_013972240.1:0-281 GCF_001266775.1 Austrofundulus limnaeus | reverse complement strand
CACTAATATCTGATTTATATGTTTCTGCTTCACCATGTGTTCATCTGCAGTTAAGACAGTTTATTGCCACGTTTAAATACAGAATTAAAAAATGAAAGACAGCAGCAGGCTTTCTAGCTACTTAAAGGGATATTCTAAACATCTAGAGATTGGCAGAGGTTTTCAAACAACTGAAGAATAGTTGGAATGGTTGAATTTGTAGAATTAATGCAGCTGTCGTGGCTATATTTTTAAACTGTCTCCTAGCATCTTACTGCCATAGTGAATTATCTTTAAAGAGT
>NW_013972239.1:0-281 GCF_001266775.1 Austrofundulus limnaeus | reverse complement strand
AAAATTAAGAAACTGACATTCAGGGTTTGCCTTTCTGCCAGAACCTTTGCCACACATAAGTCGGAACTAACGTTTGTGCATTCTGAGAACACAAATCACGTTTACAGATGTGTTAAATGTGTCACTGTTTCTTCCTCTCAAACTCCTTTTAAAACAAATCAGTGTTACAGTCCACACTTAGGACCACTGATAAACAGTATATTACTGGATTAGAAATAACCTATCGCCGCCATTATTATGTGTTGATTGTGGACGTAAGAACACTATATTCATACTGTATA
>NW_013972238.1:0-281 GCF_001266775.1 Austrofundulus limnaeus | reverse complement strand
ACACCGTCCCACAGACTGATGAATGAGCTGAGGCTTATTTAGTTTTCCTCCTTTGAGCTGAACGCTGTAGATTCAGGTTATTTCCAGGCTTCGTCGTGCCTCGTGAAGAGGAAATGTGCTCCCACAGAGCTGAGAGGTGCCGTGTCATTCCTGTTGGAGTGGAGACGGAATTACATCTTCCTTTGTGACCCCCGAGGAGCTTTCGGGGAAGCAGTTTTGCTGCTGACGTCAGCTCTGCATCACTGCGAGTAGAACAGAAGTGATCGAAGACTGTATTATAG
>NW_013972237.1:0-281 GCF_001266775.1 Austrofundulus limnaeus | reverse complement strand
ATCATCCACTGTGATGAGACACTTTAAAGCACAAGCATAACTGGGTCAAATCAAATCTCATAATGCAGTGTTCATATTAGAACAGACTACTGCAGATGATTTTAGTACACACCAAGTAAAATCAACCCAAGCTACACATAATCCACTAGTTTAGTTTAGACTATTCTAAGGAACAGCTGGGGAGGAAACATCCTTCCACAAACAGGTTGTATGTGATTAGATAGTTATGTTCAAACATGTAATTGAAAATAGGAAAAAAAAAGCTAAGAAAACATTTAAAA
>NW_013972236.1:0-281 GCF_001266775.1 Austrofundulus limnaeus | reverse complement strand
GTGGTTATGATAGCCCAGAACATGAGCTGCCCTGAGCAGAAACTGATGTTGAACTGAAACTAGTGTAAGTCTGCGCATGAGTTGCATGATGGCTAAGAAATGAGAACGACCTTTGTTAATCATTTTGACTACAGCTGTGTTATCGGAATGGATGAGAATGGAGTGCTGGGACCATTCGTGACCCCAAAGGCAAGCTGCGATGACAACAGGATACAGCTTATACAAAGCGGAAGAGGGAGAGGTCGAATCTAGTTGCAGGGAGTCAACCTCTGGGAGCCAAA
>NW_013972235.1:0-281 GCF_001266775.1 Austrofundulus limnaeus | reverse complement strand
TTCTGGCACTTTGTATAGTATAAAGCTTTCTGTTTGCCAAAATATTGTTTGCCTGAAATTTTGAAAACTCTGTCTACTTTAGGCATTTTGCATTGTAAGGCCACAGCCACAGCGGTTGTGTTTGCATTGAGCAGAGTGCCGTCTTGGTGGAATCATAATATTAAACGTGCAAATCTAATTTTATTTGTGACACAATAATATTGAACTACAGCAAACTTGAAGGAAAAGTACCAAAGATTGTACCAGACCATCCACCAGTATGACACTTACCACGAGAGGGC
>NW_013972234.1:0-281 GCF_001266775.1 Austrofundulus limnaeus | reverse complement strand
TCTCAACATGGATGTAATGATAAGTGGGCCAATTCCTACGGCCAGAGGAGGAGCTGAGAGGTTCAGCAGACTGTTTGCTCTTAATGGGTTTTTGGAAAAGTCCTGTGCTGACCACTCTATGAGATATGTGAATAATTTTGATCTCTTCTGGGAGAGACAGCATCTCTTCAAGTCTGATGGACTTGCTTTGAGCTGACATAGATCTGAGCTGTTAGCTTCAAACATGAAGTATTTCCTGAATCAAGTTCAGGCTGGAAACAAATGGAGAAATCACAACAGCT
>NW_013972233.1:0-281 GCF_001266775.1 Austrofundulus limnaeus | reverse complement strand
ACCCAAGAACGTTCCTCGGGGCCGTAGCCCTCCCAGTCAACCAAAAACTGCACCCCCCGCCCCCGGCGACGCACGTCCAGTATCTTCCTGACAGTGTAGATGGGGTCGTTACCCAGGAACCGGGTGGGTGGGGGGGGGTCGGAAGGAGGGTGCAGCGGACTGTCCCGGACAGGTTTGATCTGGGAGACGTGGAATGTCGGGTGAACCCTCATGGATGCTGGTAGTTGCAATCGGACAGCAGATTGGTTGATTATTTTGTCCACGGCAAAGG
This sequence comes from Austrofundulus limnaeus, assembly GCF_001266775.1. Classification (NCBI taxonomy): domain Eukaryota; kingdom Metazoa; phylum Chordata; class Actinopteri; order Cyprinodontiformes; family Rivulidae; genus Austrofundulus; species Austrofundulus limnaeus. The sequence continues at coordinate 10 of NW_013972233.1, read as the reverse complement.
GTCCGATGAA
>NW_013972232.1:0-281 GCF_001266775.1 Austrofundulus limnaeus | reverse complement strand
GCATTCATGCCCATCAGAAAGTCTGGAATGGCAGCTCCACAAATAAACCACCGTGCGAGCTGACTGAACCGTCGTTCCTTGGCTGACACACAGAGACAGAAGCTGAGAGAGATGAGCCACGTTTTTTCCCCTGTAATAAAGGACCACTGCCTCGTCGTATCAAATGCCCTGCTGGAGAACAGAAGTCCTGTGCAGGAGAGAGGCTCCAATGACAGCTAATGGACTCTAAATAAGCCATAAGCTAAACTATTTTTTTTACTCTAAATCAGGGGTTCTTAACC
>NW_013972231.1:0-281 GCF_001266775.1 Austrofundulus limnaeus | reverse complement strand
CCATATTTCATAACTTTCTCAGATAATAAAAAAACTTTCTAATTGCTTCAATGTCAACAAACCAGGTTAGGAAAGTTTTCAAAGGCTGAAGGGGTCAAAACTACTGGAGTACCATGTGCTATCTAATGATAAAACTGTGGTTGGTACACTCTGCAGGATTACCATAAAGGTAGAAGATCTGAGGAGTTGACAGGGAAAAGCAAAAGCACACAAATGTTCTCTGTGAGCTTAGGCTACGTTCACACTGCAGACAAATGTTAGCTTTAGCGTTAGCACCAACG
>NW_013972230.1:0-281 GCF_001266775.1 Austrofundulus limnaeus | reverse complement strand
CACCTCCCACAATCAGAAGCCCAGAGCTGTATTCAGCAATCATATTGAAAACTGACTTAATAAATCCTGGAACATCTTCATTAGGGGCATATATCTTTACAAAGGAAACTGCTGTTCCATCAATTATCCTGTTTACCAATATAAACTTACCCTCCTTGTCCTTATGTACTAAAGTTTCCATTAAATTGATCTGCCTATGGATCAATACAGCCACCCACCTTTTCCTACCAGAACAATGTGACGAGAAGTAAACTTTATCGGCCTAAGACTTATTTAATTTC
>NW_013972229.1:0-281 GCF_001266775.1 Austrofundulus limnaeus | reverse complement strand
CCACAAGAGGGCGACTCTAACTTTTTAACTTGTTCAGCTGTAGTTTCTGTGTTTGACCACAAGAGGGCGACTCTAACTTTTTAACTTGATCAGCTGTAGTTTCTGTTTGACGAGTCAGAATCAGTTGAACTTGGTTCGAGGCGCATCAATTCAGGTATGTTCAGTGTTTAAATAAAAGTAGCTTCGCCGTAAATATATAAAGAAATGGGAACTACTGAATTAATTGTTAATAAAGTCTCGTTCTACTCATGTTTTAAATACAGGAACGCCAATAATAATCT
>NW_013972228.1:0-281 GCF_001266775.1 Austrofundulus limnaeus | reverse complement strand
CCAGTCCTTTTGCTAGTTTTAGCTTCTAGCCAGTCCTTTTGCTAGTTTTAGCTTCTAGATAACCTTTTATGTCTTTTAGCTTCTAGATAACCTTTTATGTCTTTTAGCTTCTAGCCAGTCCTTTTGCTACTTTTAGCTTCTAGATAATTTTTTATGACTTTTAGCTTCTAGCCAGTCCTTTTGCTACTTTTAGCTTCTAGCCAGTCCTTTTGCTACCTTTAGCTTCTAGATAATCTTTTGTCTTTTAGCTTCTAGCCAGTCCTTTTGCTACTTTTAGCTTC
>NW_013972227.1:0-281 GCF_001266775.1 Austrofundulus limnaeus | reverse complement strand
AGTGATAAGGAACAGCTCCAGATGCAACCGTGTCCCTTAACATTCCATTTCCCCCCTACTCTGGGTCCTGCCGAATCACACAGTGCCCACTCAAACCGCAGGACCTCTTGAGGCTCCCAACCAAGGATTCCCCAAACCTCAATGGGCCGCAGTCCTTGCTGAGAGCCTGAAACCCTCACGTCTGGCTGTGAAACTAACCTTTCAGGGGTTTTTCAGGATGTTAGCTCAAAAAAATTATTACTGTCATAAATTTTGATTGGGTGTGTTTCGCATGTGAGAGC
>NW_013972226.1:0-281 GCF_001266775.1 Austrofundulus limnaeus | reverse complement strand
CTGCTCCCGCCTCCTCCCTGGGCCTCGGCATCTGCCTCCGCGTCCTCCCTGGGCCTCGGCATCTGCCTCCGCATCCTCCCTGGGCCTCGGCATCTGCCTCTGCCTCCTCCCTGGGCCTCGGCATCTGCCTCCGCCTCCTCCCTGGGCCTCGGCATCTGCCTCCGCCTCGGCATCTGCCTCCGCCTCCTCCCTGGGCCTCGGCATCTGCCTCCGCCTCCTCCTGGGCCTCGGCATCTGCCTCCGCCTCCTCCTGGGCCTCGGCATCTGCCTCCACCTCCTCC
>NW_013972225.1:0-281 GCF_001266775.1 Austrofundulus limnaeus | reverse complement strand
ATATATAAACAATGAGAATTTGTTTTTATTCCACTGAACGTCTGAACAAAGTTGACCGTAATTAACTTAAAGCACCTGAACCAGATCCCCAAGGTTTACAATAAGGAAAAGAAGTGCTGAAGATCAAAGAAAGAATTCATTTAACAGAGAAGCAATGAGAAAAACCAGAACTCCTACTTACCTTTAACTTCTTCTGAAACTGTCAGCAGACATCCAATAAATACCAAAATCAGTTTAAACAGGATCATCTCTGCCTCTTTACAAACAAATCATTTATTTAA
>NW_013972224.1:0-281 GCF_001266775.1 Austrofundulus limnaeus | reverse complement strand
CACTCTTCTATCCACTGTTGTTACAGTTGTTCATCTACTCGCGCAGAAAAACTGCTGACTGCAGCCGTCTGTAGCGGGGCACACATGGTTTTACGTTGTTTGAACGCTGGTCTAATGCTTGGAATGTATACACTTATATATTAATTTATCTCCAGTCCATTCCATCTTGTAGGCCTACAAGTTGTCAACTAAATTTTCCTTTCGTGTAATCCATCTGTATCGTGGTATAGTTGTACTTTCTACTTAAAGGGATCCATGATTAGTTGCAACATTAGACTTTA
>NW_013972223.1:0-281 GCF_001266775.1 Austrofundulus limnaeus | reverse complement strand
ACTTTGTCAACAGCGTGCACACTAGCCTTTGTGTAGTTTCAAAAAAATCAGAGGTGCACGACACGCGCCAAACAACGCACGGGGCCAATAAGCAGGGGTGGGGACGCCGATATTGCGTCACTTTCGACGCGCACCCTGGTGCCCTGAGCAACGCGTCAAGTATAAATCTAGCTTAAATGTTCAAAATGGCTGAAATCTCCCTTAACTGCTGAGCCTGCAGCTGGAATCAGAAGTTAACTTCAGGTGGTCCTGAGGGGAGACCAGGGGCTCATTTCACAAAA
>NW_013972222.1:0-281 GCF_001266775.1 Austrofundulus limnaeus | reverse complement strand
GTCCTAGGACCAAAAACATTCACCCAGGTGTATATTTACTCTAAGCAAATGTATTTTTTCACGTATATTAATGTCAAGTTTTCTACTTCCTGCCACCTGTGATGTCACAGGCCAGATTCAGCCCATCCCCAACTGAGCCCAACTCGTAACCCAAGCAGAGACTCTGCCCAGCGGCCGGCCAGTGAACTGTTTCTCGGGGGACATTTTTGCTTGCAACACCGCTTTGTGCGGCTAGTTGGCTGTGTCCAAAACGACAGGCCGGGTCCTCCGGAGGACCCAGA
>NW_013972221.1:0-281 GCF_001266775.1 Austrofundulus limnaeus | reverse complement strand
ATACAGCTATACTGCTGTAATACTACCAAAATACAGCTATACTGCTGTAATACTATCAAAATACAGCTATACTGCTGTAATACTACCAAAATACAGCAGTACTACAGCAATACTGCAGTAATACTACCAGAATACAGCTATACTGCAGTAATACTACCAAAATACAGCTATACTGCAGTAATACTACAATACTACAGCTATACTGCAGTAATACTACAGCTATACTGCAGTAATACTACCAAAATACAGCTATACTGCAGTAATACTACAGCTATACTGCA
>NW_013972220.1:0-281 GCF_001266775.1 Austrofundulus limnaeus | reverse complement strand
GAATGCAGATGTTTAACAGGAGCCAGCTGGAGGAAGAAAGGAGAGGATTTGCTTTCTGCAGCATCCCTGAACGTCAGGAAAATGTGTACTTCCTTCGCCCGAGTCCTTAGCAACAACACGGCTGTTTGTTTCCACGCTCATAGCAGGAGCTTTGCCACGAGATGTCTCACAAAATGTCAAAACAGGAGCACTCGTTCTTTCATCAAATAAAAGACAGCAGGAGCTGGTACAGTTTCTCCACTCTGACATGATATATTGTAATTCATTATTCTGTGTGTAAT
>NW_013972219.1:0-281 GCF_001266775.1 Austrofundulus limnaeus | reverse complement strand
ACACTGTTTACATAACTGAGTGATCAAAGGACTGGTTTAATATAGAAGGCAAGGACAGTTGCAAATTGCAGATTAACCCCTCACCTCGTTTTCTGTAACACTCCAATATGCTGCTATACCTAAAGTGAGTTTTACATGAGAAGAGCACAGACTTCAAAAAGTACAGTTTTTATTTAGTCACATTTCTAAGATATTATTTGGATCCTTCAAACTTTTAATAATGTCCCAGTCTTCAGGATTACATCATAATGCAAACGGATGCACCAATAAAGACTGGAGTG
>NW_013972218.1:0-281 GCF_001266775.1 Austrofundulus limnaeus | reverse complement strand
ACAAGTTTACCTGAAAAACTGGTTTACCTGAACGAACTGGTTTACCTGAACAAACTGGTTTACCTGAACAAACAAGTTTACCTGAACAAACAGGTTTTTACCTGAACAAACAGGTTTACCTGAACAAACAAGTTTACCTGAACAAACAAGTTTACCTGAACAAACAGATTTTTACCTGAACAAACTGGTTTACCTGAACAAACAGGTTTTTACCTGAACAAACAGATTTTTACCTGAACAAACAGGTTTTTACCTGAACAAACAGGTTTACCTGAACAAAC
>NW_013972217.1:0-281 GCF_001266775.1 Austrofundulus limnaeus | reverse complement strand
TGTATACACAGGAAGACTTTTGGTATTTTATGTCAACAATGCATTAGTAATAAGAATAATAATCACAGCCGTAGAACTTGAAGGAGAATTAACGCACCTTTTATGGTTTTTGGAAAAAAGTACCCAAGGAAAGTATAGTAATATTAACAGGTTTTAGTAGACTTAAGAATTAAAATTAATCATACGCTTTATGAGGGCTTTTGTTAACACATAAGTATCAGATCTAACTGAAGTTGGAAGAACAGCTTCAACAATTTTAACTTGCATTCAGGTACTGCTGG
>NW_013972216.1:0-281 GCF_001266775.1 Austrofundulus limnaeus | reverse complement strand
GGTTCAAATTAAGAAAATTACAGAGAGGAAGAGGAGGAGAAGCCAGAACTGTCAGCTGATTACAGGGCCGCTCTAACCCCAGTCTAAACCTGAACTTGGACCAGCCCGACTCTCCGTTATTTTAGGCTGCAGCTGGAAACCAAAAACACATGAAGCTGCTCCCTAACAGTCCTGCTGCTGCTTCTGATTCTTACAGCAGGTTCAACCTATCAGCCAATCACATCTGATTCTATCAGCCAATCACATCTGATTTTATCAGCCAATCACATCTGATTTTATCA
>NW_013972215.1:0-281 GCF_001266775.1 Austrofundulus limnaeus | reverse complement strand
TGGTTTCAGATGGGACTTAATATGACCAACCCTCCGTGGGAACACACAAATTGAGTGAGTAGGGAGTAGGGCGAGTGTGTAGCCACTGATGGGGAAAGGCCTTGAATGTAGTGTGTCATCACTATAACCCACAGCCAGCTAACGCTTCATAACCAATAAAAACATACAAACATGACACTCGCTCTACTTGACGCTGGCAGTATATTTCGTGCTTTAACTAGTGCAGCTTGAAAACAGATCACAATTATAATTTTCTAAGTAATATTGAGCAATAATTTTGG
>NW_013972214.1:0-281 GCF_001266775.1 Austrofundulus limnaeus | reverse complement strand
CATGAACGGTTCTTCAGGTCCAATGATTGTATCTGTCTGTCTGATTCTTGAAGCCTCACAGACTCACATCATCATCAAATCATTTCCTTTTACCAAGAAAAACACAACAAGATAAGACAGGCAGCTCCATGAGGGGTCAACATAAACCACATGGTCCTCTGACCTGAGCTCTGATGGTCTGAAGACAGACACACAAACACAAACACAAGTCTGCTTTATAAATGTTCACATCCAACAACTGACAGAAACTCTGCAACTACTGTCCTGACTGAACCACAACT
>NW_013972213.1:0-281 GCF_001266775.1 Austrofundulus limnaeus | reverse complement strand
TAGTTTTTGTTTGTTCAGGCTGATCAGCGGTGGCGGCCATCTTTAACCGGGTTGACTCCATCCTCCAGCTTTATGTTGAGTTAAATGAGAAAAACCTGAACTGATTTAACAAAGGTGGAGAAGCTGTGGACGGGTTCTGCTTGTCTGTGCAAGCGGTCCAGTCCAGTCTGGCCTTTGCTTGTTTTAAACTGGTTTTTGTCTCCTCTTCGCTGGAATATGTTATTTCAGCCGGAGTTGGTGGATGGTATTGCTATAGCAACAGCATCTCTGTGGCAGATGCA
>NW_013972212.1:0-281 GCF_001266775.1 Austrofundulus limnaeus | reverse complement strand
CTGTGTCTCAGTTATAACTAGCTCTAGCTCAGCTAGTTAACTCTCTGCAGCGAAGCAGCAAAGCTGGTTTAACTCATCAATCAGAGGATTATTGTCTAAAATCAAAGTGTTGCAGATTTCATCCATAATCCAGATTAACGAGCTTCCTTCTCTCTGCCATCAAGTCTGTTTTTACTGATGCACAAACTTCAGACTGACAGGATAATCTGATTATCTATTAGTTATTGATCAAATCTTCCTCCGAGCACAAACAACAGCAAAGCTGAACGTCTTCCTGCTGC
>NW_013972211.1:0-281 GCF_001266775.1 Austrofundulus limnaeus | reverse complement strand
GAGGTAGCCAGGGTGACAAGTGCCAACCTTGGCACCTAATTGGCCAACTCAGGTGCCACCCCCAAATAACTGAAAAGTCGGTGGGGATTTTGGATTTTGTAGTTGCATTTTGACCTGATCAAATATTGTTGTCTGATACTTTTGTACTGTATAAATTATTAGCACTGTATGTTTAAAAAAGGCCGAATTGTTGCCCTTTGTAAAATTTACATTAGCATTAGTGGTTGGCTTAATCTGGAATTAGCATCAGCAGCCACATTTTTTGATTAGCATTTAGAATT
>NW_013972210.1:0-281 GCF_001266775.1 Austrofundulus limnaeus | reverse complement strand
AGAATTCAGAAAGACAGCATCAGAAACATTTCCTGATTTTTGTTATTTTGAGCTGTGAACTCACTGAAAGTTTCAGCCCTCAATCCAATACTATTGTGTTACCTCACAATACTTTTTACCTTCCCTTGCAAAGCCATTTATTACTGTTGTGCACGCCATTTTAATAACAATTCACCTGCTCGCCTTTATACTGGTAATAATAAGCAGCTATTTAAAAAGAACAGTTTTCTCTTGAGTCAAGAGGGTCTTCCCTTAAAATGAATGACTTTTTTATAATCTCC
>NW_013972209.1:0-281 GCF_001266775.1 Austrofundulus limnaeus | reverse complement strand
TTCTTTCATCCTTCACTAGTCCACCTTCCTTATTTTTAAATTACATCATGTTGGCATGTTCAGGCACAAAAAACAAAGTAAAAATTTCAAGACCTTCTTGTTGGTTTTCAGACCTTCAAAATCACCAACCCAGTTTAGTGCATAATCAAACAGCTCTGACTCTTTGCTGATGCATAAAAAGATATTCAAGAATTTCAGAAAGAACAGAGAGGCCAAGTGATTCACCCCAAATATGTCGAACAGATTAGCTGCCTGAAAGCACAAACGGTTAGCTAATAAGC
>NW_013972208.1:0-281 GCF_001266775.1 Austrofundulus limnaeus | reverse complement strand
CACACTGGTGGATTGCATATATCTCAGCTTAAGAAATAGTTGCAAAACAATCTAGTGGGCATTTGTACTCTCTCCCTGTGGTTGTGTAAACTCAGCACCCCTGTACCTACTGACCCCTTCAGAAGGGAGCCATCTGTAAAACAGTAGACATGATTGGGAGACATGTCCATCATATAGGGGTTACTCCAGTGGAGCCAGGTCCAGTAGGAAGGACTTCCATGGCTACCGTGGGTGTTGGGTGCTCAGGCAGGCCATTCGTTGCACATGGGTGATTATCACTC
>NW_013972207.1:0-281 GCF_001266775.1 Austrofundulus limnaeus | reverse complement strand
CAGAGTCAGGAGAGGTCACAGGAACAGAGTCAGGAGAGGCCACAGGAACAGAGTCAGGAGAGGCCACAGGAACAGAGTCAGGAGGACCCACAGGAACAGACCCCGGAGGGGCCACAGGAACAGACCCCGGAGAGGCCACAGGAACAGAGTCAGGAGAGGCCACAGGAACAGACCCCGGAGAGGCCACAGGAACAGACCCCGGAGAGGCCACAGGAACAGACCCCGGAGAGGCCACAGGAACAGACCCCGGAGAGGCCACAGGAACAGAGTCAGGAGAGGCC
>NW_013972206.1:0-281 GCF_001266775.1 Austrofundulus limnaeus | reverse complement strand
AAACCAACCGCAGAGCGTGAAGAAGGCGAGCACCTAAGAGCATAGAAGCTATTTTCACTGAATTGAAAATTAGTTGTAGCGTTTCCCCATATCAACTCAATGTTATTCAGCTAGCACGGCCTGCTAGCAATATTAGCTCAGTTTTAGCTTCAGCATAGCAAATATTTACAGAAGCTCGCCGTATTTCCGCCAACAGGTTTGTTGAGCTTCCAGCTTTGCTTCACCTCTCCCCAGCGCCGAAGCGAAGACCATCCCGGTGTTAGAAAGACGTTGCAGAAAAA
>NW_013972205.1:0-281 GCF_001266775.1 Austrofundulus limnaeus | reverse complement strand
GGAAAAACCCAGTGAAACTGCAATTAGAAACAGTAAGGTCAAAAACTCAGCAGCAGCCTTGACAGACCTCAATCATGTTTTTCAGCTTCCTTTCTGTGTTTAATGTCTTAACTTTGATTTGTCTCACAACATGAGAAATATTAAATGTGATCAGGCAACTAAAAGTTATTAAAGTATATACCTTTTAGACTCCACCACCTTCTGTTTTGCTGTTTATTAGTCTGAGGGTTCTAAAGACTTTTTTTTAAGCATTCACAAGAAACATTGCTTTTCCATTTTAA
>NW_013972204.1:0-281 GCF_001266775.1 Austrofundulus limnaeus | reverse complement strand
CTGGCACTTTGGCTTACTGGCCTTTTTAAAACACAGTCCATAATAAAGAACTGGTAAAAACAATGCCAAAACAGCTAAAAACACTCATCAATAAACTAAAAAATGTCATCAGTCTCTTACAGTCAATAAAAACATGAAAAACACTCTCAGACAGACCACAGACAGGACACATTTTAAAACCCCTGGACTAAAAACCGATAAAAATGAGTTGGTAGCAATGGCGCCATGTAAAATTCTCCATTGGAGGTCGCCAGTCCGTTTTTTTATCGGCAGTTTGTAAA
>NW_013972203.1:0-281 GCF_001266775.1 Austrofundulus limnaeus | reverse complement strand
GCCAATCTTCAGACGCAGAATCAAATTTGTTTCATTTCCTGTCAAATCGAACACAGTTTCAAACCGGCGGATCGTGAACGCTGCCGGCTCCTCGGAAAGTTTTTTTAAATATATTTATGAGCACCCTGGAAATATTTATTTTTCTGCTCTCCTCGAGTATCACAGCATTAATCGTCGACGAACACACGCCCGTTAACCGTTGAGTTCGAACCTAAATGCGTGAGATGAACCAGAATATAACAATTCACATTTTTTTTCCTGCTGAGTCATCCATCTTTAAC
>NW_013972202.1:0-281 GCF_001266775.1 Austrofundulus limnaeus | reverse complement strand
ATTTTTATATAACTGAAAATGTTGACAGTGGTTTATGCAAATGTTAAATTTATAAACCTTAACCTTAGTTTTGCATTATATTGACATTGTCACAGAATCTCTATGAGGTATTTTATTGTACTTTTTGTAGTGAAGTTGTTCTTGGACATTAGCTTGTAAAAATTTAGCTTTATTTCTTTAAGTTGATTTTGCTGATCTACAACAGATAGACCATTCAGACATGAGTGTTCCTGTAATAGTCATTGTTTTTAAACTTTCCCCTGTACAAGAAAGTATTAGGG
>NW_013972201.1:0-281 GCF_001266775.1 Austrofundulus limnaeus | reverse complement strand
CACACATACACACACACACTGAAAATCACACAGCCTTGTCCCCGGCATTCCAACCAACCTACAAAACTTGACATGTGGGGAATTTTCAACGTTCCGTTTATAAATAACACGAACAAAGAAGCAATTGGTTTGATTTTTCTGAATGTACTTTTCTTCTTTTGTTCGTCTGTCAAAAGCATCTGCAGCAGGCAATGTCGGCTCTTCATTCTGAGTTTTACAAAGGGAGTTGAAGTACAGCTACGTATTTTTCACCGTGCACAACATCACGAACTGTTTCAGTT
>NW_013972200.1:0-281 GCF_001266775.1 Austrofundulus limnaeus | reverse complement strand
TAACAGTGGAAATCATATATTGATATTGAGCCAAGACAATTTGACATGTTGAACATCCCCAATTTTAAATCGGAGCGGTCCCAATGTCCTTTTGAGATGACTAAACTACCCTTAACAAACCACACATGACACAAATATCCCAAAGGATTATATGTAGAGCCATCACAATAATTAGTATGTCCTTAAGATTGTCAGAAGGACAAAATTGTTCAAAAATAAGTATAGCATAGCGGTAACATAATGACCCCCATACGCACAAATGCACCAGAACTCAGAAGACT
>NW_013972199.1:0-281 GCF_001266775.1 Austrofundulus limnaeus | reverse complement strand
AAAGACTGGGAACATTAAAGACTGGGAACATTAAAGACTGGGAACATTAAAGACTGGGAACATTAAAGACTGGGAACATTAAAGACTGGGAACATTAAAGACTGGGAACATGAGGACTGGAAACACGGAGGACTGGAAACACGGAGGACTGGAAACACGGAGGACTGGGAGCACGGAGGACTGGGAGCATGGAGGACTGGGAACATGGAGGACTGGGGACATTAACGACTGGGAACATTAACGACTGGGAACATTAACGACTGGGAACATTAACGACTGGG
>NW_013972198.1:0-281 GCF_001266775.1 Austrofundulus limnaeus | reverse complement strand
ACTTAAAGCCAACAGCTCAGGAGCAGGACAATTTTTATTATAAAGTTTAAGTTTACCATTGATAAACAATTTTCATGTTAAGTAAACAAAACAAACATTGGTTGTACTGTGACAACTCATTAACTTTTGAAGTCATCTCAGTAAAAATTGGTCACCATAACTAATCAACATTATTTAAAACAAAAATCACTATAACTCAGGGAATTTAACAGACAATGAGCTTACATTTCATGTGATAGCGAGTCAATAACAGCATATAATCTTAGCATGACATCTCACAA
>NW_013972197.1:0-281 GCF_001266775.1 Austrofundulus limnaeus | reverse complement strand
GAACAGATGGGTTTTTAGTCTGGATTTAAAGGATCTCAGAGTTTTGGCTGTTTTACAGTTTTCCGGGAGTTTGTTCCAGATTTGCGGTGCATAGAAGCTGAATGCTGCTTCTCTATGTTTGATTCTGGTTCTGGGTATACAGAGCAGACCCGAACTAGAAGACCTCAGAGGTCTGAACGGTTAATACAACAACAGCATATATTTAATGTAATTTGGTGCTAAGCCATTAAGTGATTTATAAAGTAATGACAGTAAAATACCTGGACGCCCACAGAAGACAA
>NW_013972196.1:0-281 GCF_001266775.1 Austrofundulus limnaeus | reverse complement strand
AGGTGCAGAGGGGTTACAGGAGGTGCAGAGGGTTACAGGAGGTGCAGAGGGTTACAGGAGGTGCAGAGGGTTACAGGAGGTGCAGAGGGGTTACAGGAGGTGCAGAGGGGTACAGGAGGTGCACGGGTATAGCAGGTGCAGAGGGGTTACAGGAGGTGCAGAGGGGTACAGGAGGTGCAGAGGGGTTACAGGAGGTGCAGAGGGTTACAGGAGGTGCAGAGGGTTACAGGAGGTGCAGAGGGTTACAGGAGGTGCAGAGGGGTTACAGGAGGTGCAGAGGG
>NW_013972195.1:0-281 GCF_001266775.1 Austrofundulus limnaeus | reverse complement strand
GCAACACAAAAACAATACTGTGAGCAAACAGAGTAAAAAAAAACTAAATAACACTACAACTTACCAACAGTTTGCTAAAGATATTTAAACATTCTTCATACTTTAAGGTGATATGATGGCAGAGACAGAAGGTTTAGGATAAGGCTGTAGTAATAAATATAAAGTCAGGACAATAAGGTCATGATATATGGCACATATCTTCATAATATAAATGTTTCTACTGATTATTGATGAATCTTTTTTAAACAGAGTATATGAGGTCAGCTCTCTGACATTCACTT
>NW_013972194.1:0-281 GCF_001266775.1 Austrofundulus limnaeus | reverse complement strand
GGGTTAGAGATGGAGGCTTTAAGGGGAGCTGTGCTTAGTTTGGCAGCTAAAATCATTGAGCTACCTAAACATAAAAACTTGGATTTTTTGACCTTTTAGACATTAACTAAAAAAACAAACCATGTTAAAATATGTTTCTTGGAGAGGCACAGACCTGTTAACCTAAACTGAGGTTTAGGCACCAAATAATGCTGCCTCCAGGGTTTAAACAAACAGTTACCTGTGATTATTTGTCAGAAATCTTGGTTTTCACCAAAGTGAAAGTGGCAGCATCTCTCCAC
>NW_013972193.1:0-281 GCF_001266775.1 Austrofundulus limnaeus | reverse complement strand
CTTGTGTTGTTGGAGATACTGTTAAATAAATAAATGAAAAGCTGACTGTTAAAACTATAAATGAGTTATGATGTTACAGGTTGTGTGTAATTTATTGACACACATGAAATCACTGACTTTTGAATATTTGGGCAAAAAATGCAATAACCTGAATGTACACACACCGGCCACTTTATGCAGTACATCTTGCTAGTACCAGATTGGACCCCCTTTTGCCTTCAGAACTGCTTTAATCCTTCGTGGCATTGATTCAACAAGGTACTTGAAACAGAGAGTCTGGC
>NW_013972192.1:0-281 GCF_001266775.1 Austrofundulus limnaeus | reverse complement strand
CAAAGCCTCGTAACTTTCAAACGGGGAGCTCAGAGTCTGTGTTTTGTTCTTCTAAACAGGTGTGTTAAAGCCCCCCTCCCCTCCCCTCCCCTCCTCTATAAAATGCTCATAAATAACCAGCAGCCCACATGGCTCCCAGTCTTGGTTCCATGCTGGGACCCCCTGTGAACCTTCTCTTTTGTCAGCTGATGCAGGAATGTGTGAGCCAAATGTCAAATGTCTTGTTCACCTGCTAGTTTTCTGCAGCTGCCTGCTTTATCTTCTAAACAGTAAACAGATGA
>NW_013972191.1:0-281 GCF_001266775.1 Austrofundulus limnaeus | reverse complement strand
CTTTCACAGAAATAAATTCACAAGGTGTTGTACAAAAAAGAAACCATCTAGGCCGCCTATGTTACATATTTAGCTACCAGCTAAATGGCAACACTTCGTACTAGGCGTATTTCTACATGCTGCATGCATTTCTACATGCTTTTCAAGGTCAGACTTCCTCTTGTTTACATCTGTTATTGACTCAAAGTAGTGCAAAACAAAATCTAAAGTTTTTCCTCAAACACAAACCCTCTTAGACATTGGAGTGGAGGAATGTGAGCATTTCTACATGCTCTGAGGTC
>NW_013972190.1:0-281 GCF_001266775.1 Austrofundulus limnaeus | reverse complement strand
TTGTGAAAATAATTTGTTTTCCTACGTTTTAATGCTTCTTTCCCCTCTACTCAGAGAAGTAAACAAGCAACCTGGTGCCCGCGGGCACCGTATTGGTGACCCCTGATTTAGTCTGTGAAATAACCACTGGTTCCTCAAGTTTATGAAGGTAATTTGTTCTGTGGGTTTCTCCACCCTTTTTGTTTGATGTGTTATATGCTGTAGAGCAGGGGTCTCCAACCAGTAGCTCCTGAGCTCATTTAAAGTAGCCCTTCAGTGCTTATGAAAAATTAGGAGAAGCA
>NW_013972189.1:0-281 GCF_001266775.1 Austrofundulus limnaeus | reverse complement strand
CTACACAATGAAATTACATACTCTTCTCAAAAAGCATTACGTGTGTCTGTCTGCTATTATATGGGTCTGCATTCACTCTTTGTTTGTAGAGACACATTTTCAGGGACAAACCAACAAAGACAAAGCATTAAAATTAGTTCTTGATGTTCTTGCCTGAGTCGCAAAGCCTCTCAGTCTTTGGGTTTGACCATTGAGTTAATATTGGCACTAGCTTTTGACAAAGTTTGATGCATGCTGTGGAAGAACAAGTCCTGAACATATTAACAGTTTTACTTTTGGAT
>NW_013972188.1:0-281 GCF_001266775.1 Austrofundulus limnaeus | reverse complement strand
CCCCCAGGCCAAGGCCCGACAGGGCCGGAGGACCCAAGCCCCACCAAGCAGCCATCAGGCCGGCGGGCAGAGGCACAACCCACCAGAGGATAGTGCGGGCGAGGGGCTAAAATCCACCACTAGCAGTGGGCCCTCAGGTGAACCACATGAGAGGGCAGCCTGAGTACCAGCCTGAAAAATACCCAATCATACACAAACACAATCACACAGTCCCATCCTCATTCTCACAACCACTCATTCAAAGACAAACAGGATGAACACCACACTCCACTCACACTCCC
>NW_013972187.1:0-282 GCF_001266775.1 Austrofundulus limnaeus | reverse complement strand
TGGTGGGCAGCACTAATCTAAAAATTAGTTCCACTAACCCCAAAGCACTAACTCAAATATTTAGATCCCCTAATTCTAGAGCTCTAATGCACTGAAATTTTTAGCAAAAGCTAATTTTAAAGCACTAAAATAACCCAGTCAACTCATGAACATTCTTCATTAGACAACATGAATCGCATATTGTCATGTTGCTCTCTTAACACTCATCATTGACATCCACAGCTGTATTTGAGTTCATATTTTATCACCTAGTGAATAAGTGACACACATATGAACAAAATG
>NW_013972186.1:0-282 GCF_001266775.1 Austrofundulus limnaeus | reverse complement strand
CAATTAGTCAGTTTAAAACATTGACTTTGATGAGTCCAGTACAAGTAAAAATTCAACTTAAAGCACTGATAACCATGTCCACAATTTTTTGAGAAGACTATAGCAGAAATCTTAAAATTATCCTTAACACTGATGTTAAGGATATATACAGTATGTGGTTAATTTTTAAAACTGGGAATAATAACAAAAGTTATCTTCTGAAGCTTTTGCAAGACGTAACATCAGTGATTTTTTGAAGAATGCACAGTTTCAACCAGATTTTATTCACTTGTTATTTCAGAA
>NW_013972185.1:0-282 GCF_001266775.1 Austrofundulus limnaeus | reverse complement strand
TTTTTAGAAGAGAAGACAATCAGCCCATATTCTTCCACAATATTTTTTGTAAAAGGTAAATGCAATGTGAATGCTAAATGATTTTTGCTGAAAGCTTAAGAAGCTGAAACTGAGCTGAAAACATTCAAAACTGAACTCTCAGTGGTAGTTGAATTCAAGGAGAAAGAAGTAGAACAAAAGCAAAAACAAAGTTGAACATTAAGTTTAAGTTGCAGAAGCTGTGTCAGTCTGGTACACTGGTTGCAGCTTCAGCTTTATCAGCTGATTGGCTTGCACCTATGA
>NW_013972184.1:0-282 GCF_001266775.1 Austrofundulus limnaeus | reverse complement strand
CCTCCATACATCCACCAGGCCATGAGATGAGACGAGCTGTCTAAGAGCTTGCTGGGCTGCTGCATGAGGCTCTTTATGATTACGGTCTAAAAGTTCATTTTCCGTGCAATTAAAATCTCCACCTATAAACACACAATCTACAGACCCACAATCTCCCAGCTTTTCCCCAATTTTTTCTAAAAAGTGTTTTTTCTCTGCATTAGCATTGGGGACATAAATATTAATAAATATGACTTTAAAATTTTCAAAACCAGCTTTAACTAAAAGACATCTTCCCTGAAC
>NW_013972183.1:0-282 GCF_001266775.1 Austrofundulus limnaeus | reverse complement strand
CTCTGGCCCCTGCTCAACCAGAAATACAGAAAATAAAAAAGTACACAAAGTCCACAGCTGCTGGCAAAGAGACTGTCCTGCAAAGTCCCATCGTCACGTTCGTTCATCAGCTCTAATGCACGATTGAAGGAAAGATGTGGTCAAATTTTGTTTTGTCTTATTTTCATAATAAAAAAAAGTTTAGATGTTTGTGAACTGTTTGCTTTTTGTCTTTTATCACCGAGATCCCAGTTTAGATTGGAGTTGGTCATTTTCTCAGAGTTGGTGGTGGATCTTTACCAC
>NW_013972182.1:0-282 GCF_001266775.1 Austrofundulus limnaeus | reverse complement strand
ATGTCTGAGAGCAACTCATTTTGGTGATGTCTCTTTAAATGTGAATGAGGCGCTTCACCTTCACTGAACAGGTTGAAAAATATGACCCAAACAAAATATAAAGATATCTTTGCAGCACCTGGGTCCTCATGTATAAACGGTGCGTACAGGTAAGACTCGCGTGCGCCAGGTTCTACGCCCATGTTGCGATGTATCAAAACCAACGTTTTCACCTGCAGTGAGAATGTGCGGCAGCTACACAAAGTTTTTCAGTCGACAGTTTTAACTCACAAAGTCATGAAT
>NW_013972181.1:0-282 GCF_001266775.1 Austrofundulus limnaeus | reverse complement strand
CATTTTTAGCTGAACTGAAAGAAGCAAATCAATTAACAACTTCCTGATTTCTTTTTTTTATGTACAACAGAAATATTAAACTTGGAGCTGGAAAACAAACATGAAATTTCTAATTGAGTTTTGATTTGAGTTGTAGCTGATTAGGTTGTTCCCAGAAATATTCTTCATTGTGAATAACTCTCCACTACTACCACACCGCGATCTGATAAATTGCTAACAGATGAAGAGGTATGGAGCCAGTGTTCGGAACTAACGTTTTAAGTACGTGTTGGGGATTAGTCT
>NW_013972180.1:0-282 GCF_001266775.1 Austrofundulus limnaeus | reverse complement strand
CAGAGAACCGAGGTGAAGACCAGAAACTGGACCTGTGGCTCAGTTTGAGGTCAGAACCTCAGAGTCCGGTCCACCCTGTCCTACCTGACCCGGTCTGTTTCAGTCCATCCAGGGTCCAGGGCGGCTGCACGTGCGGGCCGAGGAAGCTGCTCCCGCGCGCCTCTGTCCGCGGGAAGTCAGGGAGAAGTCGGTCCGTGTTCGGAGCTCTCCGCAGTGCACGAGCAGCGCGCGCTCTGAGCGCAGACACGTGCGCGCGCGCGCAAGGACCAAACGGAGAAGTCT
>NW_013972179.1:0-282 GCF_001266775.1 Austrofundulus limnaeus | reverse complement strand
GTCGGGGTTTGGTAACAAAACCATTTAAAAATTACACTGCAATTAAATTCCTATTGATTTTGTTGAAGGTGGAACTGTGGTGCAGACCTTATGGCACAGTCACTTCACAGCAAGATTTTCACCTGTTTGAACTTAACTTGGCTTTTTTTTCTGTGAGCTGTTTCCATGTTCATGTTCATGTTCATGTTCATGTGTGGGTTTTCTCCAGTGATTCTGGTTTCCTTCACCAATCACAAGATGTGCAACTTTGGTTAATTGGTGGTTTTACATTAATCTTAGATG
>NW_013972178.1:0-282 GCF_001266775.1 Austrofundulus limnaeus | reverse complement strand
TATACTTTGTACACAGAACACACGTGTTCTATACTTTGTACACAGAACACACGTGTTCTATACTTTGTACACGGAACATACGTGTTCTATACTTTGTACACAGAACATACGTGTTCTATACTTTGTACACAGAGTATACATGTTCTATACTTTGTACACAGAACACACGTGTTCTCGACTTTGTACACAGAACACACGTGTTCTATACTTTGTACACAGAACACATGTTCTATACTTTGTACACAGAACACACATGTTCTATACTTTGTACACAGAACACAC
>NW_013972177.1:0-282 GCF_001266775.1 Austrofundulus limnaeus | reverse complement strand
GCAGCGAACTTGCAATATTCAGAGCGTATCACAGCCAGTCAGCACCCAAAACTAAGAAAGAGGTCTGCTTTGACTAAGTTTTTAGCACAACTTTTAAGCAGGGTCACAGCAGCTCTGTGGCTGCGCAGACAGCGTGGAGAGGCGCGCGTAAACCTCTCCAAGTTGGATAACTCCGTTAGAGTTAAATTTCACCTTAATTTCACCTTAAAACTGCAGTTGTTAAAGCTTCGCTCTGCGCAACGTGCTGCTGGAGAGTCGGGGGGATCACGACGTAACTTTTCT
>NW_013972176.1:0-282 GCF_001266775.1 Austrofundulus limnaeus | reverse complement strand
GTGTGTGCATTTGTGTGAGGCTGTGAAATATAAATGGGTGTGAAGAAATAATGCCTGAGGTGTAACACCATATCAGGGTGTCTTTTTCATTAGACTTTGACAGCAGTGAGTAATTAACTTCCTGCAGAGAACATATTTGTTCATTTAAAAAGGTACTGGCAAAACACAAGACAGATTCCCCTTTTCATATAGAGCAAAAGGTGACAAACACAAACTGTGTGAGTCTGTGTGTGTATGTGGACAGGTTTTAGCTACCACGTAGGGACGATTTCCTGGAAAACT
>NW_013972175.1:0-282 GCF_001266775.1 Austrofundulus limnaeus | reverse complement strand
GGGAAATATCAACATATTAAGGCCAACATGTGACAGTCTGAGATCCTTTTAAAACTTTGAGAGGAGCAGTGAGTTCATTTCCTCCTGAAGGACGTGAGAGAGAAACTGTATCTCTGCTGAAGGTCATAAATTTGCTGTATTTTTTCGGATCGTCTTACACCGTTAAAGAAGTGTTTTCTGGTTTATTTCATCAGAATTGTGTCGTATCTCAACCCCAAATGGCCTTCAGAACCACATGAGAAGTGGTTTCAGCCACAAGGCAGCCTGACTTCGGGCCAACAT
>NW_013972174.1:0-282 GCF_001266775.1 Austrofundulus limnaeus | reverse complement strand
TCAATGGGTTATCCTGATTAGAAAGACAAACTGTCGTGTTTCTGAAACCGCGCATATCAGGATGATCAACATGTAACATAAAAAGCAGGAATTTGAAAATGTGCTGATGTCATTTTGACCAAATTTGACTTAATCGTCTGTTTGAAGTGATGGCTCACAAACAGTCTGTAAACCAGCCGCTCAGATCATGTGAATAAACTATACTTTATAATTTTATATTGATTAAAATGATAGTTTTCTTTAAACCAGTGGTTCCCAAACTTTTTGTCTTCTGACCCACAA
>NW_013972173.1:0-282 GCF_001266775.1 Austrofundulus limnaeus | reverse complement strand
GGCTAAATAAAGTAAATTTTATGACCTTTGTCCAAAAGTAATCCCAAGACAAACAAAACAATGAGGTTAAAATGTGAATAAAAACTAACATTTTGGGGTAAACATTACATGATATGACTTCAATGAAATGCTGTGACTGTAAAAATGCACATTTAGTTCTTGTCGTTGTAATTTATGATTTTTTTCCACATTCCTCATGTTTAAAAGTGACATATAGTTGATGAATTATACTTTCGGCTTACTGATAAATATTAAAACAGCCTCGACTCTAAACTTGTTTTC
>NW_013972172.1:0-282 GCF_001266775.1 Austrofundulus limnaeus | reverse complement strand
GCCACATCCTTTTAAAGACCAGTTCAGATTCTATGTGCCTGTCTGCTAAAGTCAACACAGGAAGCTGCTATTCTGACGTTAGGCACCTCTGAACATGTTCATGGCAGGGGTGGAGCCAGAAGGTGGCAAGTGCCCCCTTCTGGCACCTGGTTGACTACCCCCACCCTCATGTAATTGACACGGGGAGAGGTATCTCTGATTTCATATTTGCATTTAGATTTTGTTGAAGATTGTTTTTTTGATACTACCATACTGCATGCATTTTCAGCTGTGTATGTTTAA
>NW_013972171.1:0-282 GCF_001266775.1 Austrofundulus limnaeus | reverse complement strand
GTGCTAATTAATATAGCACAACAAACTGAAAAAAATAAAATCAAATTTTGAGTTGAACAAAGCTTTTGAACATGAAAAATTCTACACATACGTGGGAATAAAGTAGTAATACTAATATGACCAATAATTTATCTTGCTCGGCTTCACAAGGACTAATCATAGCAATCATTTAGTGATTTAGATCTGCTGCCAGGATTGCGTTTTTGCTTAATTTATGCCTGTGTTCACAGGATTGGGATGAAAAATTGTGTATTATTACTAAAAGCTCCACCTCTGGATACC
>NW_013972170.1:0-282 GCF_001266775.1 Austrofundulus limnaeus | reverse complement strand
CCCTAAAACTAACCTAAACTCAATTCACTCTTTGGTCCTGAACCCCCTACCCCACCACCACCCAATTTCTGTCTCTCTGCAGGCTGACAGCACCCCTGCCCCACCCCCATTTCAGCCATGAGTCATACTATTCTCCAAGTGAAATACTGTTTTGAATCTTGAATTTCATTTTGGTGGAAAATTTTTGTTTAAACAAATAGCACACACATATTTTGACCCAGTAAAATTCAACAAGTTTGGTAGGATTAAAAAACATCTATATCTTCAGGATCCATTTAAAAG
>NW_013972169.1:0-282 GCF_001266775.1 Austrofundulus limnaeus | reverse complement strand
AAGGTGCTCTGGGAACAAGCAGACTGTCAGAGCTGTATAAGACTTTGAGACATTGTATGAATATCTGTGTGAGCGCTGAGTGCTTTGTGTTTGAATTTCACAGAAGAGTTTATGATAAAACTTGGCTGACAGTTTAAATTAAGACAACAAAGCTAAACTGAAGACATGCAGATGGGATGTTGTACAGAAGTCAGCACTTAATAAATGTTAACTTGACAGTTACTATGTGGGTGTAGCAGCCAACCTTGAATTACTTTGTACCGACACGTTGTTGTAATTTAT
>NW_013972168.1:0-282 GCF_001266775.1 Austrofundulus limnaeus | reverse complement strand
AAACTAAGACCATCTTATGTTGAGAAACTATGAAGTTAAAACCATTTTAGTAAAATCCTGGAAATATTAGGCACAATCTCATGCATGATAGCAAATATCTTGTGATGACAGAACACACAAGAATTTGCAGTATTGCATATTTGGGATTGGGGTGTCCAGATGTATGAGTATAAGCACAAGTACTGTGTCAGAAATTAAGCATGACACAATCACTTTAAAAACACATTTCTTAACAAGATGAATCTCCTTCTTTATAGGCCTACATCCCCAACTATATAGCAT
>NW_013972167.1:0-282 GCF_001266775.1 Austrofundulus limnaeus | reverse complement strand
ATCGTACACACAGGACACTTTCTTATCGTACACACAGGACACTTTCTTATCGTACACACAGGACACTTTCTCATCGTACACACAGGACACTTTCTTATCATACACACAGCATACTTATGGTACACACAGGATACTTTCTCATCGTACACACAGGATACTTATCGTACACACAGGACACTTTCTTATCATACACACAGGACACTTTCTTATCATACACACAGGACACTTTCTCATCGTACACACACGACACTTTCTCATCGTACACACAGGACACTTTCTCAT
>NW_013972166.1:0-282 GCF_001266775.1 Austrofundulus limnaeus | reverse complement strand
AACGAGAACAGTTCTCTCTTGTTTGTGTGTTATCTTTCCAGCTCATCAGCATGTTATGATTCTGCTCAGATGATAAAAGCTGAACTGGTTAAAAAAAATAATTTTATATCCATCCATTTTATTGGCCTGCTCCTCCTTTCCGGGTTTCTGGCGCCCAAAACCGTCAGTGTGCAACAGACAAGTCCACCACATGCCCTATCATAACTAAGGACAATTTAAAACTACAAATTAATCTAGTATGCATGTTTTTGATCTGTGGGAGGAAACCCACTCATGTGCTGG
>NW_013972165.1:0-282 GCF_001266775.1 Austrofundulus limnaeus | reverse complement strand
ACTGGATCTACCAGATCTTGGTTATTATATGACAACCATTTCCTGACCAAGACCCCATCTTGCAGGAAATAACACTGTCACTGTCTCTCACAACTGACTCAGGTAAAAAGATCAGACAAAGTTTCATTTGCTTTCTGTTCAGCTATCAGTGCATCTTTAGAATCACACAACTGTCCAATCTGGATCTAAACTGGCAACTCAAGATCTTTCAGCTTAACCTCACTCTCTTTATCTCGAGAACCGGTATCCTACCCCTACTGCTACATAACCCTGTACCAAACC
>NW_013972164.1:0-282 GCF_001266775.1 Austrofundulus limnaeus | reverse complement strand
CAAGGATGCTGACCCTGTGATGCCATCTTTAGAACATCATGCTGTCGAGCCTGTTGGCAGCTTTTTGTCGGAGGGTGAAGGAGGTGAGCCATTTTATGAACTCATTACGACGCCTGTTCCTTTCACTGAGTGTGGTCATGACCACAGGGATCTGCAAACGCCTTTAAATAAAACTAAACTGATGTCTTGGTTTGAGCTTTAAGTTAGGTTCTCCTTATCTTGTAGTTTTTGTCATTTTCATGATTTAAAGAAAATAAAGTTGGCTTTTGATCGGTACTTATT
>NW_013972163.1:0-282 GCF_001266775.1 Austrofundulus limnaeus | reverse complement strand
AGAGTAAAGCTTAGTAGGGGAGGTCATACCTACTAGCCTGAATAAGAACAGATCGAAATGTATTTTTCCATATCAGGCTGTTTATTTATTATATTTGTATTGAATGAAAATCAATTAATTTGATGTTTCTTATGTAAAGATGTTGGCCTATGATCTGCAGAACAACAACAAAGATGTTAAAATTTATTCTACAAATATTCTAAAACACCTAAAACTCAAAAACATCCACAACCTTCAAACAGAAGTTTCAGTTTTACAGACTTTAAGCTCAGAGGTTTTGGC
>NW_013972162.1:0-282 GCF_001266775.1 Austrofundulus limnaeus | reverse complement strand
CAGATGGAGCTGGCTTTGGAGAAGAGCCTGGACTTCCTGCTCAGACCCAGAGCCGACATGTGGTGGGAGAGGAAAGAACGACCCCTAGTGGTCGACAGGCAGCACAGCGGGGAAGGAGAGGAGGGAAACACCCGAGGTTAAACCAGAGACAGAACCAACACCCAGAGGAGAAACAACCAAAAGCTGTGCGTCCAGAGTGACAACAAAGAGTTACAGGCAGCTGAAGCAGAACTTCAAACCCTCAGGAGGGAGGGGAGGGAAGGAGAGGGATCTGCATGTGAG
>NW_013972161.1:0-282 GCF_001266775.1 Austrofundulus limnaeus | reverse complement strand
TCACAATATAACCATGATGTAATCAAAAAAATTTCAGTATTAATCTTCATCTCTAACCCCAGCAATCACACCACACACCCACCTTCCTGACTGCCAGTGCATTAACTTCGGTATGTACAAAATAAATTTTCAGTTAAAGCCATTTAGATCATTTTATTGACTTGACTTTGATATTTAACCAGTTTTCTGTACATCTTATGATTTGTTTCTGAAAGATTAATTAAAATCTGTCTATTCATGTGATATTTTGATAACAGACAAACACACACGATGGATTTCATA
>NW_013972160.1:0-282 GCF_001266775.1 Austrofundulus limnaeus | reverse complement strand
ATCAATATGGAGTCCATCTTTGCCAATCTTCTCAGAAGTCAATCATTAAGTTTCCCTAACACAAAAAGAAACTATTACAATTTTAAACTGCAAACAAACAAAAAGTTTTATAGTAGACTGTATGGGCCTCAGCATAATCGTTGAAATGTAAGGCTGGTAAATATTAAAAAACAGCTGAACATCTTTGGAGTTTTGGCCGAGGCAAACCACTATTTACTCTCACTCACACTTTGGAACAATTTAGAGTTACTACTTAACCTAACACGCTTGTTGGCTTGGGCA
>NW_013972159.1:0-282 GCF_001266775.1 Austrofundulus limnaeus | reverse complement strand
AAATTCAGAATAAGAGCTCTATCTTATATTAAATATCATATTGTTTCATAATTTCCTAATAGAGCACTTCACTCTGACAAGTAGGGGTCTCTGCAGAATATGTTGTCCTGCAGATGGAGATGGCCCCATCTATGATTGGCGGAGGTCTTGGTGTTGACCCTAATCGTGATTGGCAGAGATGGTGTGTGGGTGGATTTTCCCTAACCTTGTTTGGTTGGATTGACTTGCCTTGGGGGACAACTTAAAAGAGAGGAAGTAATGGTAAAAGTAAAATAATATGAT
>NW_013972158.1:0-282 GCF_001266775.1 Austrofundulus limnaeus | reverse complement strand
AATATGAAATTTTGGTCTGGTCGTATCAACCAACACTACTACCCAGTTCAAGATTTTAGAAAATGTTGAAATGGCTATAATTTAATCAGATTTAGAAATACTGAACTAATAAATAGATGTGATAGTAGCTGAAAGTCATTCACAACGCACTGATCATTTTGCATGAGGTAAAAAGTCACATTATCTTCAATGAGAAAATTCTGAGCACAGGAGAAGAACACAGGTAAGTATAACTCAGGTAATAGAAAAACACTGAGCGGCTGAGATTGCTGTATCTAATGG
>NW_013972157.1:0-282 GCF_001266775.1 Austrofundulus limnaeus | reverse complement strand
TACTAGCGTGGTGTACCTAATAAAGTGGCCGGTGAGTGTACATGTATTTTAGTCCAATGTAACATTTTATTATGTGCGAGGTTTCAGATTGTTTTTGTTTTCTTAATAGGATATTTCATTTCACTGTTATGGTAAAGAGTTACAAATCTATCTTTTCAAAAGGAAAACCACTATTCAGTTACATTTGGGGAGTTAAATGAGAGTTGGCTTTCAAATACTGTATCTTATCCTCAGTGAACATAAATAAAGTCCCCTCTCTCTGACCCCCACAATGATAATCTT
>NW_013972156.1:0-282 GCF_001266775.1 Austrofundulus limnaeus | reverse complement strand
AACTGAAGTTTGATCGTGACTGAACGTCTCTGTATGATTCACACACTTTGTGCTTCACCATCATTGATGCATGTGCGTTACCTTCACCTGACCTACACATCACTTGATACACTGATTTTATAAATCATCTGACACAGGTGGGTGGTGGGTTTGATTTGAGCAGACACTAGTACTAACAGGAACAACACTTAACACTGTTCTAGGTTCAGATTAATTTTAAAGGCAATTTTTTGCTTTAGCTTCTAAAACATATTTTGTCTTGAGATTTGTAATGTTTGGGGC
>NW_013972155.1:0-282 GCF_001266775.1 Austrofundulus limnaeus | reverse complement strand
AACCTGAAACACACGAGCGCACACCTGAGCAACTTCCATCACGCCGTTTCACAAGCGCACTCCTAAACTTCTCTTCTTGTTCGAACCGTTTGAAGTAACTCTGATGCAAACGCGAGCTCAAGTTGTGTAAATATGAGGAAATATGAACAATATAAACATGCTCGTCCTTTCTAAACAGACATGGCCACACACATGAACAATGTGATAGTTTCTGTTTGTAGCTAGTGTGTGTGAAACTGTCACAGATCAAGTTCTTCATACAAAGAGAACTCCATGCTCTGT
>NW_013972154.1:0-282 GCF_001266775.1 Austrofundulus limnaeus | reverse complement strand
GTTGAGGGAGTCTGTAGCAGACCTCCTGAGTTATTGGAGTGAAGATCAATATGTGGATTGGTGCTGTGTCTGCAGTGATGCAGGTGCTGTACCGGTCTGTCATGGTTGAAGCGAGATCCGAGCCAGACTGCAAAGGTCTCGATTTACTTATTGATCTCCGTTCCTACCCTCATCTATGGTCACAAGCTATGGGTAGTGACCAAAAGAACGAGATCGCAGATACAAGCAGCCAAAATGATTTCCTTCGCAGGGTGTCTGGGCTCTCCCTTAGAGATAGGGTGA
>NW_013972153.1:0-282 GCF_001266775.1 Austrofundulus limnaeus | reverse complement strand
ACAGAGGTGAAATAACCCAGGACAGAGGTAAAATAATCCAGGACAGTAGTAATCTAATCCAGGACAGAGGTGAAATAATCCAGGACAGTAGTAATCCAGATGTAGCAGTGTTATTAGCAGTGAAAGCTGAATGTTGGTGTTTTTCACCCTGACTGTCTATAAATTAAAGGTCAGCTGAACTAAAGTTGGGTACTTTGTAATCCGACTCCTCAAAGTTTAATCCCAGCAGCAGCGCAGACTTGGAGCTGTCAGGCGGCCATCTTGAACCGCCCTCAGGAAGTG
>NW_013972152.1:0-282 GCF_001266775.1 Austrofundulus limnaeus | reverse complement strand
GCTGTGGTAGGAGCCTGACAGAGCCGGCCCCGGGATAGGAAATGAACAGTAGCTATGGAGAGTTCAAAAAATGACCTGGGTCTAGAATAAGAGGTGTAAAAAGTCCCGCTGGGAACGAAGGGAAATAGGAAACAGCTGCAACTGGCATCATGAAAGCTGTATAATTAGCAGCGATATAAATTAAACGAGTCTTTAAATAAAAGTTGCGTAAAAAATTTTGTTCCCCACCCCAAACCAACCAAAATAAAGGAGATAACTTTATATTACTACACTGCATTAAGA
>NW_013972151.1:0-282 GCF_001266775.1 Austrofundulus limnaeus | reverse complement strand
CTAAAATGGGAACTGGGATGAGGAATGACAGAGTTGAAGCAGATTTGTTAAAGCCTTCCAGCACTACTGCAGGTTGTGTTAGCACTGTCAGCTACCATGTCAAACTTTAGCTCAACATCTGCTAAACTGACCAGTTTATAGCCATTTCTGCATTGGTTAAGGTTGATTTTCTGTGTCGGACGTCTTGAATTGGCTCTTAAGTTAATCACTTGTAGATGAACATTATGAGAAGAGTTTCATTAAAACTTGTCCAGTAGCTTATGAGATATTTTGCAAATACTT
>NW_013972150.1:0-282 GCF_001266775.1 Austrofundulus limnaeus | reverse complement strand
CTTTATGCCTAACTCAGACATTTTCCCTAAAATTAACAATTACCAGTCTATTCCCAACCCTAACCTGAACCAAAACTTAATTCATACCATACCACTAAACCTAACTAGAAGAGCACAGCAGAGCTGCAAACAAAGTGAGGACATTGGTTGTGTTCCTGGTCCTATGAAGGACCCAGTCTACCCGGTCGAGGTGGGCCGGCTCCTTGGAAGACTGGGAAGACTGGAAAAAAGTGTCTGTGAATTTGGACGATCCAGCCTTTTGTCCTTAACCCAGCATACATT
>NW_013972149.1:0-282 GCF_001266775.1 Austrofundulus limnaeus | reverse complement strand
CATTTTGTTGAAAAACTTTTTTTTTCCGAAATTGATGTGTTTCCATTGAGCAAATTTATTTTCGAAATTCTAATTCATTTTCATGGTCAGTGGAAATGTAGAGGAGGAAGCAGGATCCATGTGCAGATCTACTGTGCATGTTGTGCTGCTTCTGTTTAACTTAAAGTTTGAGATTTAGTTAAAAACAAAGGCAAGGAGGAAAATACTTACCTGTGCCTTTGTTTTTAACTAAACTTTAAACAGTAATCTAAACTGAGGCAGCACAAAATGCACAGTAGATCT
>NW_013972148.1:0-282 GCF_001266775.1 Austrofundulus limnaeus | reverse complement strand
TACAAGTTCAGTCCATTTACCATTTATTTATTCCTCCACCAGCTTCCACCACCACCACCATCCACCTACATCATCAGCCTTCAGCATTCGCAACCATCATCTGCCAGCCCAGACCTTGAATGGGCCAGTCAGGTACTAAACTCCCAAGCCACTTTTTGGCCCCAGTCCGCCACTGACTTCAATTTGCTGTTTATTTATATATCCGTGTAAGTTTGCCCTGAGTTGCAACAGAAATCTGCTATAAGTGAAGCTTCTTTACATTAGAGGGGATCTGTCAGGATC
>NW_013972147.1:0-282 GCF_001266775.1 Austrofundulus limnaeus | reverse complement strand
AACGCAAATATTTTTAAAATAAATGATTGAAAGTACAAATGGAGGATCCTAACCGTTTTATTCATTATTATGTAACCCAAGCTGGGGATAATTTACCAGGCTTCAGAGTTAGTCCAGTATATTACGGACGTGGGATTGGTTCGCTGTTTTCCAGGCTTTTCCGTTTTGTCACTCCTCTGATACGCAGAGGGTTCTCCATCGTTAAGCCGCACCTGCGTAAAGCGGCCACGGGGATTGCCTCTGACGTAATCGGAAGTGCCGCTAACAGATTGAAACGAGCTC
>NW_013972146.1:0-282 GCF_001266775.1 Austrofundulus limnaeus | reverse complement strand
GACAAAAATCGAGCAGATTATGTTATGGTTGCGATTACACACTGCATCGTTTGTGCTGATTTCTTCATCCAAAACCTACAAATCTTTCATTTTACCAATGTTGTTTTAGTTTGCAAAAGTCTCACATTTCCAAAAAAATTAAAAATTCTCTGCTCTTTGCAGCCGGCAGCTACGTTGAGCTAAAGACACACTCAGAAGAGCTTTATTTACCTTTAAACAGCACCTTTGCTTCTTCCTGCTCTTCTCTCCAATCGCAGTAATGATTTTAGCCAATGGCTTCCA
>NW_013972145.1:0-282 GCF_001266775.1 Austrofundulus limnaeus | reverse complement strand
TTATCGTTCTGGCTTGTTATAGTTAAAAAAAACTATCCAGATACATTGCTTCTCCTGGACATAGTGAATTTAATTGTGGTTGAATGAGAGATATAAATATATATCATTCTGACAACCTATTAGTTGTTCGATCCATCATATGTGTATGACACAAGTCACGTCAGACTTTAGTAGGATATATCAGACCTATGCAGTCCAGGATGAACATGACTGTGGCAGATATACAGATGCTGCTCATTAAATTAGAATATAATGATATTTTTTGATTTATTTCAGTAACTC
>NW_013972144.1:0-282 GCF_001266775.1 Austrofundulus limnaeus | reverse complement strand
TATTTATTTATTTCATCAAAGGTTTGAATCATGCTTGTTTTCTAATTGTATATCTTGTTCCCCTTGCTGAGTGACAAAAATCAGACATCCTTTCCTTGAGTAGAGTGGGCTGCAGACACAGTGGGCCATAAATGAACACAGATCCTCCCTCTGCCCTCCCACACCTCGTATAAGTTGGAAAACAACAATAATGATGGCTGGATATTAGGATTTTTCACTCAACAATCAGTGTTGTGTGGGTGAAGAGTCCAAGAAGGAAATTTATTATTTTGTTAATGGTGG
>NW_013972143.1:0-282 GCF_001266775.1 Austrofundulus limnaeus | reverse complement strand
GCCCCTCTGTGGATTTACTGGGCCGCAGCCGTGGGCCAGTTCAAAGGCGCTGCGTAAACACTGCGACAGACATAAAAGGACGAGCGATAACTCACTGCGTCTGCGGATGTTTTAACCAGTAAGATGTTTGCGAATTACCGAACTTTCAAGGGCGAAACTCCATCCCTCCCGGCCGTGTTGATTGCATGTGTTTGTGCGACCGCTTTTTTGGTCAGGGGCGCACATGTTTCAGGTCTGTTTATTTTCCAGCCGGGGAGACAGCTGCGTTCTTCATGAACTACC
>NW_013972142.1:0-282 GCF_001266775.1 Austrofundulus limnaeus | reverse complement strand
AATATTGCCATAACAGCCACCTTACAACAACAACATAACATAGAACAGCAGGCACAATAGAAACAATAAAATCAATTAGCAGAAGAAAATAGTGCAATGAAATAAGCTAGAACAATAAATAATAAACAGTCTTTTGAGATAATGTGAGATTATTGGCCACAATTTCACAGTATTGTGGGATACTTATAAAATGTATAGCAATATATCAATTCACATTGATATATTGATTAAATGATTATTTTTTTATTTTATTGTATTTATTTTTGTAGCCACTTCAGTAGA
>NW_013972141.1:0-283 GCF_001266775.1 Austrofundulus limnaeus | reverse complement strand
GTGTGTGTTCTGGGTTTTTGTTACCTTTTCAGAACCGTTTGTTATATTCACCTACCTTCTCAGGACCGGGGGTCTTTATGGGGTCCAGAATCTGGTCCCAGTACAAAAGAACATCATTTCAGGGTTAAAATGGTGGTTAAAGTGTGTTAAAGGGTTAGGAACAAACTGATAATGACTACTCTCCTTCCTCCTGGTGTTCCTCAAAGATCCAGTTTGGGACCTCTTATGTTTTCTTTACCTGCTGCCTGTGGGTTTATTTTCAGGAAATAAAACATTTATTTTC
>NW_013972140.1:0-283 GCF_001266775.1 Austrofundulus limnaeus | reverse complement strand
CCAGCTCCCCCACAACCAAGGAAAAAAAATGTGTAAACAAGAGATGAACGGAGATATTTCTTGCTGATTAATCTATTTAATTGTGCGAATATTGTTGCAAAAGAAGCATTTCTGCTTATGAAGTTGGATAAAAATGTAATTTACTACATAAAAGAACCAAAATAAGAAAATTGGTTGTAGTAGTTTTTCGTTGTTTATCAGAAAAAGATAAATCTGCTGACGCTTCATCATGTAGCAGTTTGGAAATGAGCGAAGTGGATGCATACAGGAAACAACTTAAACC
>NW_013972139.1:0-283 GCF_001266775.1 Austrofundulus limnaeus | reverse complement strand
AATGTTAAACCGTAGAACTGATTTGGATATTTAAACACTGACATAGAAGAGGTGAGTAGAATCCAAAGCTGAGTAAAGTTGTCTTTTTTTATGGTCAGGTCTTCTCTAACAACAAATTCAAATCTTCTTCATTTCTTTTTTTTGTTCATATTATAGCTAATGTGAGCACATTTAATTTTTGGACAAATGTGATCTTTGTTTCTAATTGGAGAAGAGCAGATTTGATTAATGCTGCTTAACCCAGGAAACCCAGAGTGTTGAACACTGAATCCAGGATGAAATG
>NW_013972138.1:0-283 GCF_001266775.1 Austrofundulus limnaeus | reverse complement strand
GGAGCTAATTGAATAAAATTACATTAATACACATTGTGTTATAGAGAACTGTTGGAAAAATAAATGCTGAACAGAAGAGATTCATGGTTCATAGAATTAAATAAACACATACAATCCTGATTCAGAAAAGTCTTTGAGGTTCACTGGAAGAATTCTATTCCTACATCTCTCCCCCCACCATTCTGCTTGCTTTTGAATTTTGATTGCTACTGCAGGCACATTTAATCCATGCATGTTGTCATCATTCAAGGCCTTTGTTAAGGAACAAACATGTCATTTACAT
>NW_013972137.1:0-283 GCF_001266775.1 Austrofundulus limnaeus | reverse complement strand
GACCTGAACCCAAAACCTGGTCCACAAGAAGAGACAAGGAGCTGCACAGGTGCAGCATCAGCAGAATGAAGGTACAACAGGAATATCTTCATCATCAACAGAACCATTCTGTCCTTCAAACAGAACCTGGAGGAACCAGTAAGAACCCGGTCAGGTCACACGACAGGAGAGCATTTTTCTGTTTTTAATAACTGTAGAACTGAAGGTAAAGTTCTGCTGTTTTTTCTGGGGAAATGTTCAAAAATAACTCTGTCTGTCTGTTTTCTTCCTCTTATCCAGGGTC
>NW_013972136.1:0-283 GCF_001266775.1 Austrofundulus limnaeus | reverse complement strand
AATATTGTTGTTGAAAACCTTGTTTTTTTCCCACACAAATGGTTTCCGTCTGAAAACTGTTCCACTTATTTTAGATTTAGTTAGTAGATAAGAGTTAAAATTCATTAAAACTGTTGATTTTTTCCTCCACAGTGTTACTCTGGATTTGAATCTGTGTCTGACTCAGGCCTGTTGGTCCCAGTTAGTCTGCAGTAAGGTCTTAGTAGACTTGTTCTTTTTCTAAAACACAAACTGTGAGACCTCAAATGTCTAAATTTCTATAGCGGACATGGAGTCCAGAATG
>NW_013972135.1:0-283 GCF_001266775.1 Austrofundulus limnaeus | reverse complement strand
GAGTTTGATTGTGGTCGGATGAGAAATGTAAATAAATATTATTCTGACATCCTATTGGATTAAACTCCCTTCATCACACCTGTATGACACAACTCACATCACATTCCAGCAGGACATACTGTAGCAGATGGAGCCTACAGTGAATATGATCCTGACTAAAGTTGTTTTCTGAAAATTTCAGCAACAAACATTTAATTTCAGGATTAATAAAGTCAATGGGGATCTTGTTCACGAATGGGGGGAGAACGGAACGGGAGAGCGACAGGCGGATTGGCGCAGTGTC
>NW_013972134.1:0-283 GCF_001266775.1 Austrofundulus limnaeus | reverse complement strand
TCGAACTTGCCAACAGGTAAGAATCGGTTGATGATGGAGAATTGATAAAATGTTTACTAAAGCAAACAAAATGTGTCACAAAACTAAAATTCAATTTTTCTAACTAGATTTTCTCAGATTATGTTAGATTTTTTTTTACCATATCAAGATTGTGGCAAATTAAATCTTGTGAACGTATAACAGTAAATGATTGTGTGTTCTGTTTTCAGAAATGAGCAGTACTATGAATCTATCCTTGCTGTGTGCAGTCAGCTTAACATCAGCATCAGAAGCCTCATCTCAT
>NW_013972133.1:0-283 GCF_001266775.1 Austrofundulus limnaeus | reverse complement strand
CTGAGGAAATAAATGTAGTTGAGCTTTACACTCGTAGGTGGCGATAATGCACCAATTCACTGTTTACCAACCACCAAGGAAGAAGACGCTGGAGAAGGAACTTAAGGGAAGAGCTCAAAAGTTGAGAGAGAAGGAAAGGCACGCACTACAAGCAAATGTCAAACAAATTTTTGCCTGTGGTGCATCATCCTCTCAAGAACATGACCAAGAGGATGGAAGTCAGGTAGGTGGCTGTATTTTTTTTCTAGTTTGCCACTTTTAGCACAATGCATATATAGCTGTT
>NW_013972132.1:0-283 GCF_001266775.1 Austrofundulus limnaeus | reverse complement strand
GGAGTTGTGTTTTACTGCAGATAGGAATGGTGCACTTGATGGCATCATGAGGAAAGAACATTATTAGTTAATATTTTCTTAGCAAGTCAATCAACATTCACTGCATTTTTACAGTAAAAAAAAGTGAACATTGATGATGTACTTTGATTATGACTCTGAGTGATTAGGGGAGTTGTCTTTCAATGAGAGTTGGTGGTTCAATTCCACCACTGTTCAGTCACACGTTGAAGTGTCCCTGGGCATGACACTGCCCCCCCGGTACCGGTAAGACCCATTGTCAGCT
>NW_013972131.1:0-283 GCF_001266775.1 Austrofundulus limnaeus | reverse complement strand
TTCTGCTGTCCTGTTTGTCCTGTCTTCATCAGAGACATGCTACCTGTCCTCTGTGTCCCCACAGGACACAACCTGTCCTCTGTGTCCCCACAGGACACAACCTGTCCTCTGTGTCCTCACAGGACACAACCTGTAACATGTGTCCTCACAGGACACAACCTGTAACATGTGTCCTCACAGGACACAACCTGTCCTCTGTGTCTTCACAGGACACAACCTGTCCTCTGTGTCCTCACAGGACACAACCTGTAACATGTGTCCTCACAGGACACAACCTGTAACA
>NW_013972130.1:0-283 GCF_001266775.1 Austrofundulus limnaeus | reverse complement strand
GGTCACTCTGAACAAATCGTACGCTGAAGAAGCCAAACAAGAGCAGCCGTGCGTTCACACCGTAGAGGCTGGAAAAAAAAACACACGGAGCTGTGTACAAAAAATAAATCAAAAATCAAAAACCACGCAGCCTCTGAGTCTGGATGTGTGCAGCTGTGGGGTAAATTTCATCAGCCCTCCCTGGGAGGAGAGGCTAAATTACATTTATGCTCTACGCTGAAAAACGGAGTGAGCGCTTATTTGGTTACATCTTATTTCCCCTGTGAAACACACACACACACAC
>NW_013972129.1:0-283 GCF_001266775.1 Austrofundulus limnaeus | reverse complement strand
CTGTCCTAAACCAGAATACCCTGAACCAGACTGTCCTAAACCAGACTGTCCTAAACCTGACTGTCCTAAACCAGAATACCCTGAACCAGACTGTCCTAAACCAGAATACCCTGAACCAGACTGTCCTAAACCAGACTGTCCTAAACCTGACTGTCCTAAACCAGACTGTCCTCAACCACACTGTCCTAAACCAGACTGTCCTAAACCAGAATACCCTGAACCAGACTGTCCTAAAGCAGACTGTCCTAAACCAGACTGTCCTAAACCAGACTGTCCTAAACCA
>NW_013972128.1:0-283 GCF_001266775.1 Austrofundulus limnaeus | reverse complement strand
ATCGGTGACAAAGGGACGACGCATTATGAATTATGAAATTAAAACATTTCTTTGCAGGAATATGTTTTAATACCTCGAAGAGCACCACCGCATTTTCTGGGGGAAAATGCCAGCAAACCCGATTAATTTTGATAACTCAACATTAGGCCTGTCGCGATAGACAATAAATTAATTAATTGCACGATAAGTTTTGAGGTCGGTAAAAAAATGAGGTCGATGAGTTTCATTTTCCTGCTTGTTTGTTTACTTAGTCTCTCTCCCTCTCTACTCCGCTGCACAGGAG
>NW_013972127.1:0-283 GCF_001266775.1 Austrofundulus limnaeus | reverse complement strand
AGTTAGTAAGAAAAACACATCTGTTTACATGCATTTCAGGGGTTTTAATGGAGCAGGAAAACAAACAAAACGGGCTGTCTGCTGCCCGCATGCACCGTCCTCTCAAAACACAGCTTGCGGCAGGGAGGGGGGAACTGACCGGGCCCTGGCCAACGGCCCCCACCGAGCCGCCCCTGCTAGGAGGCGCGCGCGGCTGAAAACCCAGCAGCTGCCAAAATGCTCTCCATTAAACATTAGTGATTAGTAAAAATGATTCACGGACAGACTCCCCGCTCCCAGCGCC
>NW_013972126.1:0-283 GCF_001266775.1 Austrofundulus limnaeus | reverse complement strand
GGGGAGAGGCAGGTGGATCAAGTCTTGGTATTAATAGGCACACTTCAGATGGGTTGGGGGTCTACACTGTGGAGATGGTGGCAGTTTTGGTGGCATTACAGTGGGCAGAGCTTACAAAATCAAACAGGTGTTAGTATGTTCACTTCAGCTCTTTCAAGTATTAGATCATTTTATTTAAAAAAGTCAACAGGATATTCCGTATGATGTACTTAGTACTACTCACAAAATTCAACAGTTGGGGGACAAGTTCAGTTTCTGTGGGTGCCAATGCATGAGGGTGTAG
>NW_013972125.1:0-283 GCF_001266775.1 Austrofundulus limnaeus | reverse complement strand
TTGGGCTCCTCTGCTCTAGAGCTAACACTATTTATCAATAGTGCTAACGCTAGCTATCAAGAAAGTAAGCTAGCTTGCTCTGGAGCTAACGTGAAAGCTAAAAAGCTAACGCTGAGGTTAGCCCTCCATTTTTATTTCCAGTCATAGGCTGAGTCATTTCATTCACTGGAGGAGCCAGTAAATGTCGTCATTGACCCAGAATGCTTTGCGGTGTAACTAACATGGTGACGTCTGCGTGGTAATTATTAAATTTATGTTTTTGTTTTTTTTAATAGTTGAATTA
>NW_013972124.1:0-283 GCF_001266775.1 Austrofundulus limnaeus | reverse complement strand
TGTGGCTTGATTGGGATTAGCATGCGACAACTTTTAGCAGTACGTTGAAAAAAATTGGACACAATTCACATAAAAAACAGCTACATTGTCCCCATGGACAAGAGAGATAAGTGAAAACACTCAGCCCACCACACAGGTGTTTTTCACAAACAGGCCACAAAATGCTCTCCCTCACCTGATCGGACTGTCTTTTTCATTTGAAATGTTTTTAGGCACAATTCCACTTCTGCTTTTTTATGGATTTTAAGGGATTTTACTACAAACTAAACAACTTTTCGGATGT
>NW_013972123.1:0-283 GCF_001266775.1 Austrofundulus limnaeus | reverse complement strand
AATACTGTCAAATACTGTGAAACCGGTGAAAATGTTGAAAATACCGTGAAAATTTTTTTTGATCATATCGCCCAGCTCTAATTCCAGATTAAATGTCTGTTCTGATGTAATTAGTTGCGAGTTATATACTGTATCAAAGTGACATACTTTTTTTTCTTCATGATGCATTTTTTGACTGTTTCAACTTATATTTGGAAGCGACCTATAGTCCGGAAAATACGGTAATATGCTTAACAAGGTGGGAAAATGTTGAAACAATGGTTACAACGGTTAAATCATCTTC
>NW_013972122.1:0-283 GCF_001266775.1 Austrofundulus limnaeus | reverse complement strand
AATGAATAGTTACCGATTAGTTTACTTTTGGATGTTTTGATTTTCAGACGGCGTCAGTTTGTTCCTGGGTTGAGGACGTGTCCCGTGGGGGACAGCGGTGGATGACGGACAGGCCGAGGACGCTGCAGTCAGATCTGATAAAGAGCCACAGAGAGGCCTTTCCTTCCTGAGCCGAGGACTGTTTGTGTTACAGAGATCTGGTCTCTTCTTCTGGGTGTGGGAACCTGCTCCTCCCAGAGCTCATGGTTTCCTCTCACTGAGGACCTTCCAGACCCTCTGTGTG
>NW_013972121.1:0-283 GCF_001266775.1 Austrofundulus limnaeus | reverse complement strand
GCTGATAGATCACCTGGTCTAGCCTAACTGCACAAACTTTCGGTAGGAAAAAACGTCATTGGGGAAAATTTTAACTTATTTTCCGGTTCTGTGAAGAATGAAGTTAACCAAAAGCTGGACATCAGACGAGTCTGACATTACCGCTTCCAGTTAAAGCCTGAACTTGTTTCATCTCGTTGTTTATTATGCTGCAGAAGGCAGCTCAATGCAGCACGACACGTGCAGCCTGTGTGTGGGGGGTGGGGGTTGTTTCTGGTGACATTTGGGTGCAATTTTAAGACAA
>NW_013972120.1:0-283 GCF_001266775.1 Austrofundulus limnaeus | reverse complement strand
CCACGCTCCTATTCTTTTACTCTTAGGAAGGGACATCCTCAGGGTTCATAAGGTACGTGAGCAAATCAACGGGCCTAATAATGCACCTTATGCACAAAGGCTAGACTTAGGCTGGGTTATTGTAGGGGAGGTGTGTTTAGGAAACGCTCACGGTCAGTCAGAGGTCAACGTTTACAAGACACACACCTTAGATAACGGTCGTGCTTCCTACTTTGAGTCCTGCCCAAACACAATTCATGTTAAAGAGAATTATGGAGTCACTTTAAAACCTGCATGCGACATG
>NW_013972119.1:0-283 GCF_001266775.1 Austrofundulus limnaeus | reverse complement strand
AAATATATGCCTGAGAAACACATAATATTGGCCCTTTAAAGCTCCTTAGTTTACCTAGGAGATGAAGATGCTGTCTAGCTTTTTTTCTACACACTCAGCATTGGGCAGAAAGTTCAACTTATATTGTTCCAAGATAATGTAACATCAGCACCAATAACGTTACCCTTCTGCTACCTTTCATTTAATTTATGATTTGTATTTTTTTTGTTGTATGTTGAATTTATGTTGAAGCTATAGGTTGGACAGGACATTTCTGTAGGTAATATGCACAGTACTGTATATG
>NW_013972118.1:0-283 GCF_001266775.1 Austrofundulus limnaeus | reverse complement strand
GCCCACCCTTGTTGCCCTCACTTTGAAAAACACCTCCCTAAAGGACCGGTCCTGCAGAGGTGTTTTTATCAGAAATGGTCCTACAAAGATAATAAAAACCAGGTGGACCTGTGTGTGTGGACGCAGACAGACATGAACAGGAGACCAAGCTTTTTAAGGATGTGCCTTTATTTGTGGTAATGATCTTAAGATGTCATCAAAATGACAAAATGTCTTCCAGACGTGATGTCATCCTGCAGGAAGTGACATCATCATGTGAGGCAGGTTGCCACCACCTTTACAG
>NW_013972117.1:0-283 GCF_001266775.1 Austrofundulus limnaeus | reverse complement strand
CGGCTTCATTTGAAAATCATAGCTTGTTTTTGTGTGTACAGTTTTCAAATATACTCTAGGCTGTGCACATTATTTCAATATACCTCCACCTTTATACAAACCTCTGTCCACTTTGCAGCACCTTGACAGGCACCATAATTTTATGATTTAATCCACTGGTAGAAACTTTTGAATAGAGACACGTTTGAATATGTTTTTTAATAAATGCTGTTTGATTTTTATTTCTTTTTCAAACAGAAAACCAATGTGATGACCTAAAATGAGGTACCGTTTCTTAGCCGAA
>NW_013972116.1:0-283 GCF_001266775.1 Austrofundulus limnaeus | reverse complement strand
GTCAGTGTGTCCAACTATCAGTCCATCTTTCAACGTGGCTAACCATCACTCCGCCTGTCAATGTGCCCAAACATCAGTCCGCCTGTCAGTGTGCCCAACCATCAGTTCGCCTGTCAGTGTGTCCAACCATTAGTCCGCCTGTCAGTGTGTCCAACCATCAGTCCGCCTGTCAGTGTGTCCAACCATCAGTCCGCCTGTCAATGTGTCCAACCACCAGTCCGCCTGTCATTTTGTCCAACCATCAGTCCGCCTGTCAGTGTGTCCAACCATCAGTCCGCCTGTC
>NW_013972115.1:0-283 GCF_001266775.1 Austrofundulus limnaeus | reverse complement strand
GTGGAGAAAGGCAGCGCTTGGATCACACAATCAAAGAACGCATGCTGTGGATCAGTCTGCCTTGACAGCAGGAACACACAAAACCTCACAGAAGTGGTTATTTTCTGATTTTAAACTTTATATTTTTACTTGGTTCGACAAATTTTTCTCTCCATGTATTTGAATCAAAACAGTCGTGTGTTTTGATGCCTCACCGAACCACCTGGGATCCAGGTTGTGGACAGGAGAAGAGTGGCAGATGAAGCTGAGGAAAGTACGTGCACAAAGTGTGTTGGTGCACGTG
>NW_013972114.1:0-283 GCF_001266775.1 Austrofundulus limnaeus | reverse complement strand
CTCTGTAAAAACACAACACAGGTCAGCAGGCCCTGCTGACGGTTACAGATCTACTTATCTTTTCTCAGCATCAAACAGTTACATTCCTAATACCAGATAAAACATGGGTCAGACTATTAAAAGTATCTAATGACTCCTCGCTTCAATAAAGACAAGTACAAACAGAATATAGCATGCTAGCAGTTTTATTGACTTCAGCAAAGAAAACAGTCTAAAAAATGAAACAAGACTATTTCTTAACCTAACTCCTGACAAAAAAATTCAATTCAACTAAATAATACTT
>NW_013972113.1:0-283 GCF_001266775.1 Austrofundulus limnaeus | reverse complement strand
AGTTCATTTCAAAACTTGATCTCTCCAATAATTATTTTTTGAGACTTTCAATGAAATTTGTCAAGTGGTTCATAAAATATTTTGGCAACAAAGATGCACACAGACTTGGACAAACACACACACCAGCAGGTGATCAAGAGAAAACAAAAAAAACTAGAGAAAATTAATCAGGGGGGAGACCTGGATATTTTGGCAGACGTGTGAGATAGAAATACGTGTCACTGTGCTCGGTGTGATCTTTGCTTCAAAAACAAATGATGAATAAACCCGAGTCAACACCTCG
>NW_013972112.1:0-283 GCF_001266775.1 Austrofundulus limnaeus | reverse complement strand
ATAGAACACGGAACATAGAACACGGAACATCAGAACACAGAACATAGAACACAGAACATAGAACACGGAACATAGAACACAGAAAATAGAACAGAACATAGAACGCAGAAAATAGAACACAGAACATAGAACACAGAACATAGAACATGGAACATAGAACACAGAACATCAGAACACAGAACATAGAACATGGAACATAGAACACAGAACATCAGAACATAGAGCACAGAACATAGAACATGGAACATAGAACACAGAAAATATAACAGAACATAGAACACAG
>NW_013972111.1:0-283 GCF_001266775.1 Austrofundulus limnaeus | reverse complement strand
CAATTTGCACACCACCCGAGTTCGACTCAATTTGCACAGACCAAGTTAGAATCATTTTGCACAAGTCAGTCATGACAGTTATTTCCTGAAATTATGTAACATTCTGCACAGTATCTTCCTTTTTACTTTCATTTTTATCAAATTTTTCATTGATGGACCTATACTAGCAGTACTGTAATTATTACTCTTATTTTGACTTTGATCTATGTTTATTTTGATTGTTACAATCTTAATCTTTAATTCTATTATTTTTGATACTATTGATATTGTCACATGACAACAC
>NW_013972110.1:0-283 GCF_001266775.1 Austrofundulus limnaeus | reverse complement strand
AGCAGCTAACACACATTACCAGAGATGCATCTCATACACTTTTTCTTCAATAATACGCGTATTTTAACTCATAAACCTCCAGAGAACACACAATCCCTGAGGCGGGCGACACGTCATAAAAAAATAAGAAATAGCTTAGCAAGGGTGGACACACAAAAACGAACAACGACAGACAGAGATTACACGGAGCCCCTCGCTGTTAGCAGCCGACAACTCTCAAAAAGAACCGCACTGAGCCTCTAAAGCAGGGGTGTCAAACTCCAGTCCTCGAGGGCCGCTATCC
>NW_013972109.1:0-283 GCF_001266775.1 Austrofundulus limnaeus | reverse complement strand
GAAAAATACCCATCAGATACTTTGTAGTTTTACTGTAACTGTAAACTGTAAACATGTTCACCCAAAGGTCTAAATGCTGGAAGTGTAGTAAATATTATTTCAACTATGTCTGGAAGACGTAAAAATTGTTTATGACACAAGTGTAGCAAGGAAGGAAATGAAAGTCATTTGGCTGTGATAGACCTGCAGACACAACCACACATGCTCAGTCTAGTACAGCTATCCTTATGGAGACATTCCATTAACTTCTAGCCTAAACCTAACCTCACAGGTTAACCTAACT
>NW_013972108.1:0-283 GCF_001266775.1 Austrofundulus limnaeus | reverse complement strand
CAGGGTCTCAGTAGTCCTCCTGGGTCTCAGTAGTCCTTCAGGGTCTCAGTAGTCCTTCAGGGTCTCAGTAGTCCTTCAGGGTCTCAGTAGTCCTCCTGGGTCTCAGTAGTCCTCGAGGGTCTCAGTAGTCCTCCTGGGTCTCAGTAGTCCTTCAGGGTCTCAGTAGTCCTCCTGGGTCTCAGTAGTCCTCGAGGGTCTCAGTAGTCCTCCAGGGTCTCAGTAATCCTCCAGGGTCTCAGTAGTCCTCCTGGGTCTCAGTAATCCTCCTGGGTCTCAGTAGTCC
>NW_013972107.1:0-283 GCF_001266775.1 Austrofundulus limnaeus | reverse complement strand
GGCCCTCCCCAATTGTTCCGCCTGCTAACATGAGGAGGTGGGAGGTGGGTGATGTGGGGGGCTGGATGAGCAGTAAACAGTGGGCTGAGCTGCTCCCCTTCAGCGCACAAAAGAGCTGAATTGTGTTGGACTGGAGCACTTTTTAGAGTGGCCCTGCCATGGGGCCTGAATGAAACATCTGTGGAGGCTGAGCCCAGGGGAGAAAATGCTATTTTGCTGTTCAACCACACTGACAACCTGTTTTCTCTTTCTTTACCCTCCTCCTTACCACACACACACACAC
>NW_013972106.1:0-284 GCF_001266775.1 Austrofundulus limnaeus | reverse complement strand
CACTCTGCTTCAGTCCACTTTGCTTC
This sequence comes from Austrofundulus limnaeus, assembly GCF_001266775.1. Lineage (NCBI taxonomy): Eukaryota > Metazoa > Chordata > Actinopteri > Cyprinodontiformes > Rivulidae > Austrofundulus > Austrofundulus limnaeus. The sequence continues at coordinate 258 of NW_013972106.1, read as the reverse complement.
ATTCCATTCCGCTTCATTCCACTCCGCTTCATTCCACCCCGTTTTAGTCCACTCCGCTTCAGTCCACACCACTTCAGTCCACTCCGCTTCAGTCCACTCCGCTTCAGTCCACCCCGCTTCAGTCCACTTTGCTTCAGTCCATTCCTCTTCATTCCACTCCGCTTCATTCCACCCCACTTCAAGTCCACTTTGCTTCAGTCCACTCCGCTTTAGTCCACTTTGCTTCAGTCCAATCTGCTTCAGTCCACTCTGCTTCAG
>NW_013972105.1:0-284 GCF_001266775.1 Austrofundulus limnaeus | reverse complement strand
CCTCTGCTGCCTCACATAAAGCCTCCAATGGTCCAGCCGAGGCTCCCTAATCGACACGTTATTGCACACAATCACATTTACAGCACAGAGGCAAATCTGAGGCGATGCGATTGTGTCGGTTTGCTAACCCAATCAGTCCTCCCTCACCTTTCTTTTACTCGGCATTTCATCTTCAGAAACAAGGTGACAGTGTTTTAATTTTCATTCCTGGGCTACTCTCCAGCAATTTAGCTCTCGGTGTGTGCAGAGGAGCTTATAGAGCGGGACAACGTGTAGGCGCTGGT
>NW_013972104.1:0-284 GCF_001266775.1 Austrofundulus limnaeus | reverse complement strand
CTTTTATTAGACACAAGACAAAAGGAGATGTTTACTTATAATGTACAGCAACAAATACAATGTCTCAGCACAGAAACCTCACATCAGCAGTCAGTGTGATGTGATCAACAAATCAGAAAACCATTCACATTTTCTCACACCGAGGGACAGTTTAGAGTTACCAGTGAAATTTAACACGTGTTTTTAGTCTGTTTGAGGAAACCAGAATAATAGTTTTTGTTCAGTGCATAATGGCACAATGTCATACATGTTTTTGTCTGAAGTATTTACTATATATATATACA
>NW_013972103.1:0-284 GCF_001266775.1 Austrofundulus limnaeus | reverse complement strand
GGATCCAGACCTGAGACTTAGATCCTGAGACATGAAGTCTTCAGGTGTTTCTCTGGTTTTTCTTTTGAACTGAGTTTGATTTAATTTGTTCTTGAAGTGTCTAAACATTCTGAACGTGTCTGATCTCAACACACCTGGGTCATGCGTGTCGGAGCGTGTTTATCTCTCAGAATCAGGTTTTGTGGCTGTAACGATGAAGAGGAGGAGTGATGAAGCCAGCGCTCTTCAGATAAATTAATCATGTTCAGACAAACCTGCTGCAGGCCTTTAATGAATATTTTACA
>NW_013972102.1:0-284 GCF_001266775.1 Austrofundulus limnaeus | reverse complement strand
AAGTTCACTCTTACAGGAGTGACAATTTTAAAGCACCTCTTCCCTCAATCCTCTTATGCCCATTTAATTTGGTGTAGTACTAGATTAAAACCTCTCCAGTGAAAAGAGCCTACATCACATCACTGATTATAGTCACAGACGAACATGTTGCTCCGAGGCGTCTGAGTGAATTGGCTAAACGCTGACCTAATATGGCAGCAGCATTATGTTTGTAGCAGCAAACCTCTTTTCCAGTTCTCTAATCCACCCAAAAGATTTCACGTGTTTGTGTATTTAATCTGTTC
>NW_013972101.1:0-284 GCF_001266775.1 Austrofundulus limnaeus | reverse complement strand
TTTGAAAGAAAGCTCACGTCTACCACTTGTATTCATAATCTCATTCTTTTGGTCACACCCCTCTGTGAATTGCTACCTTATCATGATGAAGGAGTTTGAGTGCCTCAAGGATCACAGGAGCCATGTTGCTGGGAGCAGTCTGGCTCTGGTCGGGACTCCCATGACAAACTGGTTGATTAATAAATGTGATTCAGAAAACCTAATGGACGAGCACATGTAGGAACCTCAACATATTGTTCAAATCAAATACAATATGTTGAAGCCTCACTGTGGAGCCAATGCAC
>NW_013972100.1:0-284 GCF_001266775.1 Austrofundulus limnaeus | reverse complement strand
AAGCTCAGTAGCAAAAGGCTAACTAGAAGCTCAGTAGCAAATGGCTAACTGCTAACTAGAAGCTCAGTAGCAAAAGGTTCAGTAGCAAAAGGCTAACAAGAAGCTCGGTAGCAAAAGGCTAACTAGAAGCTCAGTAGCAAATGGCTAACTAGAAGCTCAGTAGCAAATGGCTAACCGCTAACTAGAAGCTCAGTAGCAAAAGGCTCAGTAGCAAAAGGCTAACTAGAAGCTCAGTAGCATAAGACTAACTAGAAGCTCAGTAGCAAAAGGCTCAGTAGCAAATG
>NW_013972099.1:0-284 GCF_001266775.1 Austrofundulus limnaeus | reverse complement strand
GCAGTCAACCCTTACTACAGTGCCCAGGTGAAGAAAGGTATGGTCATGCTGGCGATTTTCAGAAATTGCACTAAGTCCCACCTGAGGCTTTCAGTCAACACTTACTGCAGCCTCCAGGTGAGTTTCTGGGGGCTTTCTGGAGCCCCCAGACCGGCTTTTTGAGCGCTTTTTTCGGCTGAGGTGCTGCAGGAGGCCCGCTGGCTGCCCCCCACACCCCCCTGGGTGGTCAGCCTGCTGCTGGAGGGGATTTTTAAGCCTTTTTGGCCGTTTTTGGTCGTTTCACC
>NW_013972098.1:0-284 GCF_001266775.1 Austrofundulus limnaeus | reverse complement strand
AATGCAATAAAGTGAGTGGTGAGTTCTTAAAAGCAGAAATGTGGTTTATCCATGGTGAACAGAAAAGATGTTTAAACTGATAAATATTTTTCAGTCCTAAAATAAACATTGAGCTGTACTTAAGTACAGTGCTCAAGTGAATGTCCTTTATAACTGTCCGCCAGTGGTAATGATGGTCATTGCAGTAGATACAGCTTCAAGACAAAGACAACAGCAATTAGTTATCAAATATTTTGTATATGACTCATGAAGATGAATGAGTTTTAAACAAAGCCTAAAGATTT
>NW_013972097.1:0-284 GCF_001266775.1 Austrofundulus limnaeus | reverse complement strand
ATTAGATAATGACAAATGGCAGACACAGCTAAGCTGATTTCAGCGCTTACTGCTCCTTTGGGAGCCTGCACTCACCACACAGCAAACCACACTGAGCAGCCTGACCAAAGATTTTAATTGAACGGGTGGCCATTCACCCTATTGATTCAGCCTGACATGGCTTTCTGGTCGGTTCCACAGGATGATATAGTGTAACCAGCAGGTCAAAATATGCTGAGATCTGGAGCAGAAGACACTGACATTAGTCCTGATTTGTTGGAGAAATACACATTGAGAGGGGGACG
>NW_013972096.1:0-284 GCF_001266775.1 Austrofundulus limnaeus | reverse complement strand
ACAGGTGAGACACCAACATTAAACACAGGTGAGACACCAACATTAAACACAGGTGAGACACCAACATTAAATACAGGTGAGACACCAACATTAAACACAGGTGAGACACCAACATTAAACACAGGTGAGACACCAACATTAAATACAGGTGAGACACCAACATCAAACACAGGTGAGACACCAACATTAAATACAGGTGAGACACCAACATTAAACACAGGTGAGACACCAACATTAAACACAGGTGAGACAAACATCAAACACAGGTTAGACACCAACATTAA
>NW_013972095.1:0-284 GCF_001266775.1 Austrofundulus limnaeus | reverse complement strand
GAGCCATCATATCGAAATGAGGATTAAGTCAAATTCGGTCAAAATGACCAAATTACATTTTCATGTTTCTGGCTTTAAAAGCTACATTTTGATACCAGGATCATTCTGATATCATAAACAGAAGCAGAGACATGCCTTAATTTGTCTCATTGGTTACAATAATACAGTAACATTTGGTCTTATTCCTAATTTTATGTAATTTTTATGGGGAATTTTTCATTTCATTATGAACAGGAAATCTCAAATAGTATTTGAATATTGACATTTCCCAGTTGGAAAGAAAC
>NW_013972094.1:0-284 GCF_001266775.1 Austrofundulus limnaeus | reverse complement strand
TCCAGTCTAGTGGTGCCAACAATGCATTTAAATTAGTCTGACAACCACCAATAAAAAATAAGAACTTTTAGAAGAAGAAGACTCATACGCTGGTGTATAGGCCTCCTCTGGTTCATGTGCTTTCTTCTAAAAATGATTGCTTGTTGTTCGTAGTTGGACTACCATTTTAAGCAGTAAATATTCAGAAACAGCAACCGGTCCCGCCATTTTGGATGTCACTGTTATGACACAGAGGCACGTCAATGACGTAACCCTTTTTGTCCCTTTTCTCCAATTTTTTGCAT
>NW_013972093.1:0-284 GCF_001266775.1 Austrofundulus limnaeus | reverse complement strand
AACATTTTCAGAGACACCCTCATAAAACCCATGCTTTGTTAAAAATTTACATTGTTCATTTTAATCCTTGAAGTCATTTGCAGCAGCTTCAGAAGTACAGCAGTGGCTGAGTTTTCCTAAAAACAGACCATTGAGAAATAAAAAAAATTGTATATCTGCCCCTATTAAAATAAAACACTCCCAAGCACCAACATATGAAATCTGTTATAAACTACCTGCTTTAAAGTAGCCTGGTTAACAACCTTTGACATGGCTCTGACGCTGATCCAGCTGTCGCAGGTGAT
>NW_013972092.1:0-284 GCF_001266775.1 Austrofundulus limnaeus | reverse complement strand
GACCTTTTGTGTCTTATCCTCCTTGTTCAAGGTGCCAATGGTTGTCTTTAGGACAACTGTCAAGTCAGCCAGTTGTTATAATCATCAAAACTAAAATAAATAAACATTGAAATATATAAGTCTGAATGGAATTACTGAAACAAATCAACTTTTTCATGATAATCTAATTTTATGACCAGCCCCTGAAGTTTAATCTGCAGCTGAATCTGGATTACACCATCTTTTAATAAATGATAGTTCTTTAGTTGTGGAGGTATCTGTTATTTTTTCTGCCTGTTGTAAGT
>NW_013972091.1:0-284 GCF_001266775.1 Austrofundulus limnaeus | reverse complement strand
TGGGCGGTCCTCTGAGGAGCGTGATGTCATGTTCAAAGAGTCAATAATGAGTCTGATTCATTCGTTAGACTTAAATGATATTTTGATTTATTTACATCAGACTTCTGTCTCCTAGTCCAATTATTTTCCAAATGATGATTCTATAAGACACAACTGTAATTATTACAATAAATTGTTATCATTTTACATCCTGCACCCAGCTGTGACCACAACACAACTTCTGTCTTTCTACAGCCAAATCATTACATGACTAGATGTTTATTTTCCCTGGAACAGTTTGCTTT
>NW_013972090.1:0-284 GCF_001266775.1 Austrofundulus limnaeus | reverse complement strand
CAAGAATAATACAAATTTGTTTACAATTTATCCTCCCAGCACAGGTGTTTGATGTACAGTAGATTGAGACTTTCTATTTATTATTAGAGCAAATTTATCACCAAGTTAAATCTTACAACAAACAAATATTGGCAACAATACCAATTATTTGTCTTTAAATCACCAGACTCTTAGCTTTTTCCACATTTATTTAGAGCCGTCTGCTCAAAAGCTATTTTTTCTGCACTCCAATCTGCTTTTACTTCATTTATTAAATTCATCAGAATACAGCAAGCATTTTCAAC
>NW_013972089.1:0-284 GCF_001266775.1 Austrofundulus limnaeus | reverse complement strand
CAAAGACTCTAAGCATCATCAAGTCACAGTTCTGGTGGGGTTCCCTGGAAAGGGACGTCAGAGATTTCATTGGGTCGTTTACCCAGTGTGCCCTGGCCAAACCCTCCCGACGACCACCGGTGGGTCTCCTTAGGCCTCTCCCCATTCCTCCACGCCCCTGGTCACATATCTCCATGGACTTCGTGATGGGGCTGCCGCGGTCTGAGGGGATGACTACGATCCTGACGGCGGTGGACCGTTTCTCCAAGATGGTACATCTTATTGCTCTCCCCGGTCTGCCCTCA
>NW_013972088.1:0-284 GCF_001266775.1 Austrofundulus limnaeus | reverse complement strand
TAGCAGAAGTTGTGTGGCCTAAATATCAATACAATAAACTGAATACCTTCAAATTATTATTTATTATAAAACTAATAGAATGTTTAAGAACATTATCTTGGGGAATAAATCTGTTAACTAGGCACCTCACTTAATGGAGTTGGGGTGATTTCAGTGATCTGGTTCTGGTTCTTTCAAAATAAATTTGTGGATTTTTTTTAAATATTCTGTTATGGCAATGTTTATTTAACAAAGACAGAAATACGTGGTGCAAGAATGAAGGTACTCCTTGGGATGATCAGCTG
>NW_013972087.1:0-284 GCF_001266775.1 Austrofundulus limnaeus | reverse complement strand
GACCGGATGGGTGTGTGGCTGCATCTCAATTCAGGGGCTGAGTCCTCATGAGTGCACATTTGTCGGCCGCATACGTCACTCCCCCGCGCAGAGGACTGTCCCAATTCCAAGGCTCCTCATCGTGCAGCCAAGGAATGCAGCCGACAAACTCTCGAAATCTGAGAATGCACCTGTGTATCCTCATTGGCCAAGGATATCCCAGGATTCAATGTGTGGGCAGCAAATGTGAAATGGAGATGGTGGAGTTTTCAAATTTTTTTAACGAGTCAGCACAGTTTGTAAAT
>NW_013972086.1:0-284 GCF_001266775.1 Austrofundulus limnaeus | reverse complement strand
TCGGTCAATAACCAGGTGTAACAGTTACCTGATCGGTCAATAACCAGTTGCAACAGTTACCTGATCTGTCAATAACCAGGTGTAACATTTACCCGATCGGTCAATAACCAGGTGCAACAGTTACCTGATTGGTCAATAACCAGGTGCAACAGTTACCTGATCGGTCAATAACCAGGTGTAACTGTTACCTGATCGGTCAATAACCAGGTGTAACTGTTACCTGATAGGTCAATAACCAGGTGTAACAGTTACCTGTGGCTGAGCTGGGCTCCTGTGGGACAGAA
>NW_013972085.1:0-284 GCF_001266775.1 Austrofundulus limnaeus | reverse complement strand
AGGCATTTTTCTTCCCGTTAACAGCTCATGCGGACTCACATTCAGTTCTCCCCCTGGACTGCTCCTGATGTTAAACAAAACAATAGGCAACGCATCAACCCAGTTTAACTTTGTGTCTGCACACACTTTAGCTAAACTTTCCTTCAGTGTTCTGTTTGCTCTTTCCACTTTTCCCTGGGACATGGGGTGGAAAACTGCCCCAAATTGAGGCTTGATCCCAAACATTTTCTCCACTTTTTGCAGTTCCTTATTTGAAAAAATGCCTGGCATTATCAGATTTTATG
>NW_013972084.1:0-284 GCF_001266775.1 Austrofundulus limnaeus | reverse complement strand
ATTTTCTACTTAGCTTCTAGCAACTTTATTGTTAGGTTTTAGCTAGTCCTATTGGCTTTTAGCAAGCATTTTGGTACTATAACTTCTGCTTCTTTTAGCTTTAACAATAGTTTTAGCTTCTTCGACAGTCATTCAGCACTGCATTTTTACAGAAAATGCACGTTCTCGAGTTCGTTTTAAGATTCTTTCTGCCCTTTTTAAAAATGTCCTCTCCACCTTTCCACCCTGGAGCAAAGTGTGCACAATAGCGATCCTGGTAAAAAATGGAAGGAGAGATTATCAGC
>NW_013972083.1:0-284 GCF_001266775.1 Austrofundulus limnaeus | reverse complement strand
ACGTTTTCATGCTCTCGGTTTTGTCTCAGACTCGACCACATTTGATCTAGTCTTGTTCTCGGACATCGAGGACTGGTTTTTATTTCAAGAGCAGCCAAGACCACAACTATCTAACAAACAAGCTCTTAGTTCATTATGGAAGATATTACTGCGAACCACACTTTAAATTACTTGACGTGAAATATTCTACCAAGTATGGTTGGGTGATATTGGCAAAATAGTGGTATTTAGCCAATAACAATTAATATAACGATTTATAGATGAAAATAGTGAAAGTGATGGTG
>NW_013972082.1:0-284 GCF_001266775.1 Austrofundulus limnaeus | reverse complement strand
TTACACACTGGTAAATCACCTCTTGGCTGTGTTATTTAATCAGGTAATTTCCCCTAAAACACAAATCACTTTGTGACAGTTTGATCGGTGCGGCGTCAGGTTTCAGTTTTGCAGTGGGACAGTTTTTGTTTACCTGTCATCTCACACCTCAGTCAGAATCCGTGTGAGAAACAACATAAAACACTGGAAGGCAATGCAATTATAAAATGAATGACACAAGCTTTTTTAAAATTTCTTTCTTAAATTAGGTTTGTTTTGGGTCAAATCATTTATAGCATCAGTTG
>NW_013972081.1:0-284 GCF_001266775.1 Austrofundulus limnaeus | reverse complement strand
CAGTACGACATACTTTCAGTTACCATCTAATTTACCAGAAGGAAGATATTTATGCCAAACTAGAAGAACAAACTTGAAGCAGGGGAGGACGGCTCAGGTTTCAACTCTTCAAAAACTGACGCTGCAGCATTAAAGCCTTATCACTCATCAGTTTCTTTCACATCTTCATGCACGTGACGGAAACATCCATCTCGTGAACCTAACAACCCTGCAATGAGAGGGGCGAGAAGTTCCAGGTTAATCTGCAGGTGAATCTCAACACTAACGAAGCCTCCTGTGCAGTC
>NW_013972080.1:0-284 GCF_001266775.1 Austrofundulus limnaeus | reverse complement strand
TCAGCAAGCTTTGCTTTATGAGAAACTTAGAAAACTGTCACTCTAAAATAAAAATCCCAATCAGTTCCTTTGTGTAGGGGTCTAAACTCAACTCACACCTTGGTCCTAAACCGAACCCCCATCCAGCCAATGACTTTTAAACAAAATGGGGACTTTGCTTATGCCAACACATGTACCAGTGGTCCCCACATGTACCAGTGGTCCCCACATGTACCAGTGGTCCCCACGTGTGTTTTGTCTTAAAATTGTCCTCATTTGTCACGAAAAACACCCCCCAACACACA
>NW_013972079.1:0-284 GCF_001266775.1 Austrofundulus limnaeus | reverse complement strand
CTGACCTTGTTTTACTGGCCATAAAAGCTCTGCCAGCAGTGCACCTGGGCAACACATTCACACACAAACACTTCTGCACGTCAGCGCACACTCCAGTGGATAAACATATGAATAATGTTGTGCACACAGATAAACAGGCTGTTATAGTTTTTCGAGGCAAATGAACAACAGAAAAAAAATGGGCACTCTGGGCTCTATGTGTAGGGATTCTGAGGTCAGAGCGTGAAATTTTGGGGAATCTTCTGCCCTTCTTTGCTCCACCTCCTTCACCTCCATCTTCCTGC
>NW_013972078.1:0-284 GCF_001266775.1 Austrofundulus limnaeus | reverse complement strand
TAAAGAAGAACCCGTACAGAGGACCTATACAAGTTCTTTCCTCATGGAACAAAACAACAGTATTATTCATCCTAGCCACTGTTTTCACACTTTCACATCCAATCATTTCTCCCACCGCTAACGCATACTTTTCAACCGAGTAATCCATGCCCAACAGCACCTTGATTCCGTGACGACGGGACAGACTCCCAAAGCCAAAGTTTCTGCTGGCCATCGCACCAGCTCGGTGCTGCCGAAACAGAAATTCAGAAACCACCGGTGAACACCAAGTAATTTAAACAACT
>NW_013972077.1:0-284 GCF_001266775.1 Austrofundulus limnaeus | reverse complement strand
TAACCAACATCCCTCTTCTGGACACGTCCACACCAATATACCCCACATCCTTCCTCTGGACACGTCCAAACCAATATACCCACGGTCCCCACTCTGGACACGTCCACAACAATATACCCACCATCCCTCCTCTAGACACGTCCTAACAAATATACCCACCGTCAATTTTCTGAAGATTTTCACAGCAATACACCTACCGTCCCTCCTCTGGACACGTACACGTCCACACCAACATACCCAATGTCCCTCCTATGGACACATGCACACCGATATAACCAACATCC
>NW_013972076.1:0-284 GCF_001266775.1 Austrofundulus limnaeus | reverse complement strand
ATTTGCTACTTAGTGACCATTCTCATATTTTAGCTTGCTTTTTATTGCTTTTAGCTAGCCTTTAGCTTCTTAATAAACTTTTGCTACTTTTAGCTGTTACCTGGTCATTTATCACATTTAGCTACTACTTTTAGCAACTGTTTTGCTACTATAGATTTTAGCTAGCATTTAGCAACCTAAGATTTTAGCTAGTTATTTGCTACTTAGTGACCATTCTCATATTTTAGCTTGCTTTTTATTGCTTTTAGCTAGCCATTAGCTTCTTAATTAACTTTTGCTACTTT
>NW_013972075.1:0-284 GCF_001266775.1 Austrofundulus limnaeus | reverse complement strand
TCTCCTGTGGGTCGTATACAGTCACAGAAATAAAAATCTGAATATATTCATCTCTCTCTAGTCCTGCTCTGGTTTTCCTTAGGCCAAATATTTTAAATTTAAGTGCAAACAACATTTTAAAATGTCTCCAAACTTCATTTAATGCATATTTTAAGTTGATTTGTAGTTTGACATCTTCATATTAATATTGCAGTGTCATACAACAGCATTAACAACTAATTTAATTTAATTTAACCAATTTATGTCATTAATCTACATTATTACATTTAAAATTATAAATCCAA
>NW_013972074.1:0-284 GCF_001266775.1 Austrofundulus limnaeus | reverse complement strand
TTTACAGAATGAAATATCTGAATGAGTGCTCATCAGAGACTGCTGATTCCAGACTTTTTGCCAGGAGTTGTAATACCACTATCTTTATCATGACTTTATATTGACCTCCTTTCATTTCTACACATTAAAACCACCAACTGTGTTCACGCCCATGAAGACTATAGGCTTAGGCCCCCATAAGTACTAGTTGGTCCCCACAAGTAGGTGTGTATGCCAAAAATCATCCCCATTATAGTAGTGAATACCTGCCTGCAGACTTTCTGCATTCAGATGAGATGTAAATG
>NW_013972073.1:0-284 GCF_001266775.1 Austrofundulus limnaeus | reverse complement strand
TATCTTTTAAAACTTGGAAACTTCTTTGATGTTTTCACAGTTGAATAAATCTGCCGCACGTGAACTGTTAAAATAATAACTCCAACTGGTTTGTTAAGAAAACCAGACTCCTTAAACAAACAAACTGATGTAATACAAAACCAATTTCATTCGCTCCCATTCAAATCAGTTGAGTCCTATTCAATCCAGCCTTCATCCGTCTCATTTCAGTCAGATTCAAGATTAAATAAACCCCAAATTACTGATTTTTTTCTTTTATTTTACACAGATAAAACCTTCTGGCA
>NW_013972072.1:0-284 GCF_001266775.1 Austrofundulus limnaeus | reverse complement strand
TGAACCAAACCATGTTATTGGAACAAGAGGAAAGAGTTTTGTTTGACACTCAGCAGCTCAGTCGTGTCTACATGTTGACCTCAGTCTGCTGTGGTAGTAGCTGAGAGTCGTCCTCAACACAAACTCTGAGCATCATCAGGTCTCAGGAGGTCTCACAAGATCCTGTCAGCTTGTTCAGAAAATCATCAAAAACTGAAAAATGGTGAATAAAGGACCTTTAATTACAACCCAATAGAACACAGATTATTTATTTTTATTATTTAAAAAAATTAGAAATTATAATC
>NW_013972071.1:0-284 GCF_001266775.1 Austrofundulus limnaeus | reverse complement strand
GCCTCTCTTTAAATGTGCAATTAAAGATCTTGAATAATTATGCATTTTGCTTAACCTTTTATGATTACATTTGATAAAGGAGGGTTTGAACTTTTAAGTACTTGTATGGTCTATATTTCAACTCGTAATAGGTCAACTCAGAGGAAAGGAAACGAGCTCGGGCGGAGTGAGAGTACGTTCGTGGTTGTTCGCACAACAAATTGGAGGTTCCACATCGAGATTTCTTCTGGGGTTCGGACATTACGGGGTGGAAAAGTAGTCCAGGAAACTGACGCTCGGACGTC
>NW_013972070.1:0-284 GCF_001266775.1 Austrofundulus limnaeus | reverse complement strand
ACACTGCTTTCTGTACTGAGATATTACCAGCATTGTATTGGACTGTAGTAGTAATATCACATGCATCTTTTACTTTTGCATGGTTCTGGTTACATCTTAGTGATGCAGTAGTTGCTGATTGAGCCAGCCCTGCAAACCCACCTGGGCGATGGAGTGGACAGTGGATGGAAGCATCTCAAACCTCTGCAGGCCACCCTGTTGAAGCTTCACTTGCCAACCAGAAAAAGACGAGCCACGTGTCTCTGTTCTTCGCACCCATCCATGTATCTGATCTTGCAGCAGCA
>NW_013972069.1:0-284 GCF_001266775.1 Austrofundulus limnaeus | reverse complement strand
AAACTGCAGTTTATCTGGTAAAACATGGTGCATCTCCCTTTTGGTAAATTCACATCACCATGCCAAAGAAAATTGACAAATTGCTTACATGCAACTAAAAGTGTGCTAGTCAATCTGTTCTATGTATGCTTGGTTGTGGGGAATTTGTTGGCAGCACAACAGCTCAGAGGTTAACACCAGTGCCTTACAGCAAGTAGGTCCTGGATTTGATCCCCAGTTTGTAGAGTTTGTATGTTCTCCTCGTGCTTATGTGGGTTTTCTCCGGGTACTCCGGTTTCCCCCAC
>NW_013972068.1:1284-1727 GCF_001266775.1 Austrofundulus limnaeus | reverse complement strand
TTGAAACAGAACATCAGCCAGTGACTTTTCTAAATAGTCAGCGCCTGAGAGATGGTGTCGTGACTAACTCACGCATCGCCACGTGGCTCATGGCTCTGCAAAGTTTTGACCTAGACATCCGTTATGGACAAAACAAAAAATCTCATTTAGGTACAGACCTGGCTATCTGCCAAAAATGTACACAAGATGTACCAGCTACACATGTGCCAGTCGAGAAGAAACCTTCAGTTATTGATGATCCAAATCATCATTACTTTGATCAAAACATCTGCGAAGACATGACAACTATGTACGTGGATGGTTGCTCGTTCCGTGAGAATCACAGTTGGTAAATCTGGTGTTGGAATAGTCCTTTTGCAGGGTCAAGAACAAGACACCTTTAGCTTTCAGCTAGGTGCACAGTCAGCGTACAGTCCTGGTAGCGCTCCAGGTTGCAGTAGACC
>NW_013972068.1:0-284 GCF_001266775.1 Austrofundulus limnaeus | reverse complement strand
GTCCAGTGGGACTTTGTTTGTTCCTCTCCTTCATCAAGAAGAGAACTTTCCATGTCCTCACTCTGGACTTCCTGGACATTTTTCTGGTATAACCCCCTTGGGTTATGCAGTCCACAGTTCGAGATCAAAGACATTTTTGGGGGTCACCCTTATCTTAACATCTTATCAATACATTAGTATAGTTAAGATGTCAGGGGGGATATTGTAGGGGTCACCCTGGTGAAAAAAAAACTTTTCTATTGTTTTTTTTCTTTGTCTTTGATTTTATTTTTACACTTATAAGA
>NW_013972067.1:0-284 GCF_001266775.1 Austrofundulus limnaeus | reverse complement strand
GTCAGTCATACACTTTGTTCTTATCAGTGTTTAAAAGAGGACGTGTTATAACTGTTTAGTCAAAGTTAAACATGAAACATCAAAGTTAATTACAATTGGCCCTTCGAGGGCCACCATAACGCTCATGTGGCCCTCGGTGAAATGTTTCTGTTATCAAAATATCACCTGAGCCAGTGCAGGAGTTTTAATGAGACTTTCAGAAAATAACTGAATGTACAACTGATTCAAGATGGCTTTAACAGCTAAACAGTTTTAGCTAACAAACACATAAGTGTCTCTAACTC
>NW_013972066.1:0-284 GCF_001266775.1 Austrofundulus limnaeus | reverse complement strand
GGACAACCTGAACTGTGTGTGTGTTGGGCAGACACACACTGGTGTGTGTTTGTTGGGCAGAGACACACTGGTGTTTGTGTGTATTTGTGTGTATTTGTTGGGCAGAAACCGTGCGTGTTTGTGTATTTGTGTGTGTTTGTTGGGCAGAAACCGTGCGTGTTTGTGTATTTGTGTGTGTTTGTTGGGCAGAGACAACTGGTGTTCATGTGTGTTTGTGTATTTGTGTGTTTTTGTTGGGCAGAGACACACTGGTGTTCGTGTGTGTTTGTGTATTTGTGTGTTTT
>NW_013972065.1:0-284 GCF_001266775.1 Austrofundulus limnaeus | reverse complement strand
TGAGTTTGGGAGAACTGAAGCCTGAAACATACTCGCTCCGACGCCGACGGCGCGGTCACGTGGTTGATCAGCAGTCGTTTTTGCACAGACTTTTCACAGTCACTGCACCGAGCTCGGGAAACCCCTCTCCCACTGTACCATACGTCACTGTATGGAATTTCCCCCGCAACAGCCGACAATCATTGCAGAAAAAAGGCTTGTCACTCACCCAACTAGGAATGTGCGATATAAACAATATACAGTAGAAACGATATAAATTTGTCCTATGGTAGAGATCTGTAGTC
>NW_013972064.1:0-284 GCF_001266775.1 Austrofundulus limnaeus | reverse complement strand
GTCCAAATCACAACTTCTTCACCACTCTAACCCATTTTGACTGTGCAGTACATTGACTCTGTCCAAATCAAAATAAACAACTGTTCATTATCTTACTCCTCAGAATAATTTTTGTATGATAATTTGCACAAAATTGTTCTATAAATATATTTCATTTTATTTGTTTCTCTATTTCACCCCCTTCATCTCAAATAGTTTTATAGAATATATTTTATCATATCCAGCTATTTTGAATTTAATCTAATTATCCAGAACTTTTCTAACCTTGCTATCTTACTATATTC
>NW_013972063.1:0-284 GCF_001266775.1 Austrofundulus limnaeus | reverse complement strand
TCATCATCAGCAGCAGCAGCACCAGCGGCACGTTGGCTCCAGCTGCGGTCCCGCGCGCAGGCTTCACCTCCCGGACAGGTTCGGACCCGGAGATGGGAGAGGAGCGGCGGCGACTCGGTTTATGACACGGACGCACCGGCCGGGAAGGATGGCTCTCAGCAGCCGGAGAATGTTGAGCTTGATCGGATCCGCCTGCCTCTGGCTGCCGCTGGTGGCGGAGGTATGTACCCTGCATCTGATCAGGATCAGCTTTTTATGTGTATTTTCTTTAGCATGGCCTATTC
>NW_013972062.1:0-284 GCF_001266775.1 Austrofundulus limnaeus | reverse complement strand
CAGCATGCAGATGTGTAAGGCTGCTGTCTGTTTCAAATCAATTCTAAAAAAATAAACGGAAACTAAATTGGCTGATAGCAAAAGCATATACAGAACTGTGTGTATGCTATTAATGTCAGTCTTGCCTAACAGATATTTAGGTTACACCCGTGCTATTAAATCAGGTCAGTGTTATTTGAGAAACAAATACAGACCTTAATGACAGAAAGCAGATTTGAAAAAAAGAGCACCTTGTGTGCAAACATGTTTCTGTGACTCACCTAACATTGTGTATTCTCTCACTG
>NW_013972061.1:0-284 GCF_001266775.1 Austrofundulus limnaeus | reverse complement strand
GATTCTTAGTCCCTGGTTTAAATATTACCAGCAGACTTTTCCTTCTTATCCTGTAGAATTAGAGTGAAATATATCTGGTATAAAGTCTTAAAGGTCAAAGTCTCTGTGATGTTTTAGGTTTTTGTTGGAGTTGACTTTATTTCAGGTCTGATCTGGATTATTTTTTATTCTATTTTTGTTCGGTTGAACTGATTTGTTGAGTTGAAATGACTCGTGAATAAAGACTCAGAGTGGAAGTTGTGTAAAAACAGGAGTATTACAGTTAAATAAACTGAACTGAAACA
>NW_013972060.1:0-284 GCF_001266775.1 Austrofundulus limnaeus | reverse complement strand
TACAAAGCCCTTAATCTGACATTACTTCTATACTCATAATGAAACATATTAAACATAATCTGGCTTGTAGCATACCTGCATCTGAGAGAAAAGAGAGCCCTGAATAGATACCCAGATATTACTCCATCAAGTGTGAGACCTTTTACAATTCTGAAATGTCTATTTTTGATGAAATGCTTAAAAGACAAATAAATGGCATTCTGCTAAATTACTGAGCTTGTGTAGTAATTTCTGTAATTCTGATTCCATCCTATTTATATTTTCAGTCAATTCTTTATCATTTA
>NW_013972059.1:0-284 GCF_001266775.1 Austrofundulus limnaeus | reverse complement strand
GAGTGAACAAACTCCTGCAGAGTGAACAAACTCCTGCAGAGTGAACAAACTCCAGCAGAGTGAACTAACTCCAGCAGAGTGAACAAACTCCTGCAGAGTGAACAAAACTCCAGCAGAGTGAACAAACTCCTGCAGAGTGAACAAACTCCTGCAGAGTGAACAAACTCCTGCAGAGTGAACAAACTCCTGCAGAGTGAACTAACTCCAGCAGAGTGAACAAACTCCTGCACAGTGAACAAACTCCTGCAGAGTGAACAAACTCCTGCAGTGTGAACAAACTCCAG
>NW_013972058.1:0-284 GCF_001266775.1 Austrofundulus limnaeus | reverse complement strand
GAAATAGCATAAAAAGCTAAAAGCTAAAGGCTAAATAGCTGAATATAGAAGAAAGCAAATGTATTAATCATAAAAAACTCAAATTAGCAGAAAGAAGCAAAAAAAGAAATAAAACGGATGAATTGTAGAAGGAATAATTTTAGCTGAAGTATCTGAAAAAGGCTAAACTTAGCAAGAAAGTAGGTAAAATAGCCGAAGGAAGGTAAAATGAGCAGAACCAGAACAATAGGTGTAAGATGCTGTAAAGATTTAGAAACATTTAAAAGTATTTTAAATCATAAAGT
>NW_013972057.1:0-284 GCF_001266775.1 Austrofundulus limnaeus | reverse complement strand
TCAGTCATATCCTGATCATCCAGACAGGTTTGATGTTCCTCAGCTGCTGTGTGGAACTGGTCTGACTGGTCGCTGCTACTGGGAGGTCAAGTGGAGAGGAAGAGTTGATGTATCAGTCAGTTACAGAGGAATCAGCAGGAGAGGAAATAGTAAAGACTGTACGTTTGGACTGAATGATCAGTCCTGGAGTCTGATCTGCTCTGATGGTGGTTATTATGTCTGTCACAATAACAGAAGAACATCCATCTTCTCCCCCTTTTTTGTCTCTGACAGAGTAGCAGTGT
>NW_013972056.1:0-284 GCF_001266775.1 Austrofundulus limnaeus | reverse complement strand
GCAAAATAATTGGTCTGTAATTTACATGGATTTTACCTCATTTTGCAGGTTTACCAACATATAGAGCAATCTCATCGATATTATCAAGTTTTATGGATTTTTTTTTCAAAATCTCAAGTTTCAAATTTATTCTACATGTCAGAGTCTGTAGGATGTAAAAAAATGTTATCAAAAAACATCTCTCAACTCGCTCCGCCGCTATGAATAGGTTCTCCCGTCCTCGTTTCCTCCTGCTTTGCTCTGCAGGTGCTGTCTGTCTGAAACCAGAAAGGCTACACTAGCTT
>NW_013972055.1:0-285 GCF_001266775.1 Austrofundulus limnaeus | reverse complement strand
CAGCAGGCCATGTTGAGAGGGCACCTGCTGAGCCAACCTTCTTCTGACACAAGCAGGGAGAAAAAAAATCACTGTACAGCTTCAGTCATAAAGGATTTAATATTGTGCTTTGCAAAAGAACAATCAATTCATCAGGGAGCTGAAAGTGAATAAAATAAGTTGTCGCCTCATCACTTCTGTCTTCCAAGCGGGAAAAAAAAGAACTTTTAGGACTTCATTTTTCCACAGGTTTATCATCATGACTAATTAGATCAGTAACACGTCTCTTTCAGGTTTAGCTTATAC
>NW_013972054.1:0-285 GCF_001266775.1 Austrofundulus limnaeus | reverse complement strand
GACTCAAACTGCACCAGACCTTGTCCAAGCACAAAGCAGTCATCTGGCTTTGACAAAATAAAATATATCAAGAAAGCCCAGGGAAAAGCTTTATCATTTTTGTATTGTTCTCATGACAAGAGAAACCTTCGGACACTTTAAACCTATCCACAGTGGCATCATCTCTGGCTATTTTTCCCCAGGGAAGACTTAAGCCATTAGACATGAAATAGAAGGGGGAAAATACAGACAGCTAGACACAGAGAGGAAGAGGTTATAAAGTGAAGGCAGCCAGTACTTCTGATG
>NW_013972053.1:0-285 GCF_001266775.1 Austrofundulus limnaeus | reverse complement strand
TGGGGAAAACAAAACAAAACAAAACAAGACATCTTTCACAGCTGGTAAAATTAGAGATCTGACAAATAGGTATTTTGCAGAAACAGGCGCACAGCGCACTATGACCCACTTTTGATGTCCTGGCATTACCAGCCATGAAAGGTGGGCACTTGTGTAATTGCTTTTGTCCCTGCATGTGTGTGTTTGTGTTCAATTGTTTGTCATGCTAGCAAAATATCTCAAGAACCACTGGACATTTCTTCTCAGAAAACAATAACTGGATGTATGAGACAATATATTCTATTC
>NW_013972052.1:0-285 GCF_001266775.1 Austrofundulus limnaeus | reverse complement strand
GCTGCAGATGGTTGAAGTGACACCACCCTGAGATGAACGCCTGCTCTCCTCACCGGCCTGTAAAAGTGCAGGAGTATAAGCCCCGCCCCCTCCAGGTACACAATCCTTTTGTCTCAGAGCAGCCTGTCAAACGAGGTCAGGTCGAATTAGAGCGCTGAGCTCAACACCCATTCCCAGAAACGTCCTAAAGCTGGAGGCTGTGGTGAGAGAAAGACGCCCAGTTCAACACGATGAGGTCAGAACCAGTGGACTGACAGGACGGAACGTTTGTCCACTGGCTGGGGA
>NW_013972051.1:0-285 GCF_001266775.1 Austrofundulus limnaeus | reverse complement strand
AGATACGCGTTCTGCTGTCTTTTCAGAAACATCTCGTATCCTAAAAACAAAAATACATTACAAAATACAGAAAAAGTAACAGTAAATGTATAAAATGATGTTAAAAGTTTTGTGTCACCAAACTGCAACATAAAATCAACCTAATGTGTTGGAAATCCATAAAATTAGAACCATTTAAAAGCCATGTGTTTGTTTGTTTTGTAAACAAAGACCCTCAAGCAATGACTGTGTGCAAAATGTGTCAAGTGATGCATCATTTTCACCATGAGCTATTACATAGAGGAA
>NW_013972050.1:0-285 GCF_001266775.1 Austrofundulus limnaeus | reverse complement strand
TTAGTTTTAGCTGTTAGCGTGACTGATAGAACGATTTTAGGTCTGGATCGGAGTCCAGTGCCTCTTTTGATGGGGTATTCTTGTCTGGGTCAGTCAAGTACAGTACCATAGAGCAGGATAGCAGGATCTAGCTCCTGTAACTGTATGATGTTGGGGTCGGTCAGCATAGATCGTACAGAGACTGTGTTTCCAGCTGGTTTAGCTGCAGCCTGTGCACATGTAATGGCTGATACCTCGACCGTGGGCCGAGTTGTTTGAGCTTTGATTAGCCAGGAGGGGCCAAAA
>NW_013972049.1:0-285 GCF_001266775.1 Austrofundulus limnaeus | reverse complement strand
TTGATAACTAATAGAAGTTTTATTTTGGATAACATCACATAATTTAAAGTGGCCTAGTGGTTCGTTAAAAGATCAGGGTCACTATTGTCCATGTCCAGCAGTCACTTAGTAAGGACTGGCAGACACCCTGGACAGGTCTCCAGTCCATCACTGGCCCACATAGAAACAAACAAGACAAATCATTCACTCTCTCACTCACACATAGGGACAATTTACAGTTAGCAATCAGCCTAACAGTCATGGTTTTGGTTCTGTGGGAGGAAACTGGAGTGGAGAACATGCACA
>NW_013972048.1:0-285 GCF_001266775.1 Austrofundulus limnaeus | reverse complement strand
TGAAACAAACCAAAGCTCTAGAGCGAGAAGAAACAGTTTTTAAGGAGATCTTCCAGCTTTGACCCTTATGTCCCGGGTACAGACAGCATTCAGCCTTAGTCTGGAGAAGAGAAGAAACTAGAGTCATCCATTAGTCATTTAGCTTTGATCCTGTGCTGGTCAAGCCCAGCAGATCCTTTGTGTGATCGAGATCAGTCCCACATTCTGTGTCCCCCTCATAGAGTCAAACTTAACTCCTATGTGGAGTAATGCCATCTAACACTAATGCAACTGCAGGAAAAACTT
>NW_013972047.1:0-285 GCF_001266775.1 Austrofundulus limnaeus | reverse complement strand
TTGTGTAAAGTACTGAGCTGTCCTGTTGCTAAAATATTTATATAAATCTGCCTTGTCTCAGTGTCAGCAGCACAATAATTTATAGACAGTGAGTGATGATAAATTGTCACATATTATTTCTATATATTTTACGCAACTTCTCTTTAACCTAGGATACTGTTAACACTACTGTGTGGCCAAGCCAGTAAATAATCCTAAAGACTGGAGCCAGGTGGAGAACAAACCTTCAGATGCTTGAATTACAGATGGAGACGTCTTCATGACCTGCACAACAAAGGACTGATG
>NW_013972046.1:0-285 GCF_001266775.1 Austrofundulus limnaeus | reverse complement strand
GTGCTGGAGAGCGCCCTTGGCGGGGACTCCCTCGTTCTGCTGGAGGACTTTGGCACTCGCGTGGGTGATGGCAGTGGGACCTGGAGAGGCGTGTTTGAGAGGAGCAGCCCCCCCTGATCTGAGCACAAGCAGTGTTTTGTTGTTGGGATTCTGTGCTCATCATGGATGGTCTGTAGCGGGCAGCATGTTCAGGCGTTAAGGTATCCATGTGTGCTCTTGGCGCCAGGACACCCTGGGCCGTGGTTCGATGATTTAGGATTGCCATGCCAATGGCAACCTAATTAC
>NW_013972045.1:0-285 GCF_001266775.1 Austrofundulus limnaeus | reverse complement strand
CCCTGCTTGTGCACAAGTCCATGCATGTGTGTGTGTGTGCGCGTGCAACGAGGCCTAACCGGATTGTCCTTCATTAAGGGGGTCTTTCTTAATAGACGGGAGGACCCCCAAAGATGCCTTCAGCAAGACAATGGGCCGAAGAAGAAGAGGAGAGAAAAGGAGAAAACTGAGTGGGATCTTCTCAATCCTGACCCACATTATGGTGGGCTTTGGCTGAGAACACGTTTGAATATTTATTACAAATAGATAATGCCTCTGCCTCTTGTACAGTGGATTGGGGGGGGG
>NW_013972044.1:0-285 GCF_001266775.1 Austrofundulus limnaeus | reverse complement strand
AAAAACATGACTGAGAAAAAACAATAACAACAACAACAACAGTAACAATTAAAACTGCAATTTTGCAGGGAAACATAAATCCATTTGTTTTGTTTTTACTTTTAGTTCATCTTTGGACATTTTATGTCTACACCAGCAAAACAAATGAGAACTCACTGAAAATTTGACTTTAGGAGTCCTTCAAAACTTTTATATTTATGTTTATCATAAGCTCGTTAACATTAAATTAGGATAAGTATGTTCTGATTAACGGTTAACTTTATGCTCAAATAAAAAGGTTATGTT
>NW_013972043.1:0-285 GCF_001266775.1 Austrofundulus limnaeus | reverse complement strand
ATCATAATGTAACGTGATATGATTTTTTTGCCATATCGCACATTCCTACCAGGCACTTACATAACTGCCCACTTCTCCACTTGAATGATTCTCACTTGTGATTGGTCAAAAACAGAGCACCAATTGTGTCATTGCATGGGAACATATATTGATGACAATACATAACACATAAAAATAGCAAATTATAAATATATTGTCCCAGCTCAGACGTGCACATCATCCTCAACGTCTTCTTGGGTCTCAAAATCATCCTGGAACCTCCGTGGTGACTTGATGACTCTTGAA
>NW_013972042.1:0-285 GCF_001266775.1 Austrofundulus limnaeus | reverse complement strand
ACTTAGAGCGTCAACCAAGAACTTAGAGCGTCAACCAAGAACTTAGAGCATCATCCAAGAACTTAGAGCGTCAACCAAGAACTTAGAGCATCAACTAAAGGCTTAGAACATCAACCAAGAACTTAGAGCTTCAACAAAGAACTTAGAGCATCAACCAAGAACATAGAGCTTCAACCAAGAACTTAGAGCATCAACCAAGAACTTAGAGCATCAACCAAGAACTTAGAGCATCAACCAAAGACTTAGAACATCAACCAAGAACTTAGAGACTCAACCAAGAACATA
>NW_013972041.1:0-285 GCF_001266775.1 Austrofundulus limnaeus | reverse complement strand
TCTGTTGTACAAAATATTAGTTGTGGGGAACCACAGGGCTCGGTCCTTGGACCGATACTCTTTCTTCTGTATATTAAACAACATTACTAGGATCTCTAAATTGCTTAAGTCTATTTTTTTTGCAGATGATACATTTTTTTATTCTGGAGAAAATATCAGGTGTTAACGGTGGTTGAAATTGAATTTATAAAAATAAAAAAAATTGTTTCATAGTAATAATTTATCCGTAAATATTGATAAAAAAGTTTTTGATATTTCGTAGTACTAACAAAAGTGTTGATGATC
>NW_013972040.1:0-285 GCF_001266775.1 Austrofundulus limnaeus | reverse complement strand
AGAGAACAATCTTGATATGTCATATTTGATTCTTCTTGAAAAGATCCAAAACAAGAAAAAAATCCACTTCTAACCTGACATTTGACTATAAGACATAACAAGACAACATATAAGCTTTATGCACATGCTCCACACCTTGTTTCCTGTTTGTGGTATATTTTCCTGGCAGTGTTACAGCATTCAGGCCTGGAAATGTAGTGTTTTGGGGTCTTTTTGTGTGTTATTTTTATTTCATTTATTTATTATTTGTATGAAATTTCATATAGGTGAAGATGTTACAGGGAA
>NW_013972039.1:0-285 GCF_001266775.1 Austrofundulus limnaeus | reverse complement strand
CACACAGACACACACGGCCCTGCTGGGCCCATCTCCCTCCCTCATCTCATCTCAGCTGATCTGTTCTCCATTCATTTCCTGAACTTCCAGTGAATATTTTAGGGAAAAGTGATCAGTTATTTTGTTCATTTTAAGAGAACTTGGAAAGAGATTCAGTGGTACAACAAGTTTATACTTTTGAAATTATTCATCCAGTCATCTGCTATAGTTCCACACCCTAGCTCTCTCTGCTTAATGACAGCCATGGTGTTTTGTTTCATCATTTATAGCATGAGTGTTAAATTC
>NW_013972038.1:0-285 GCF_001266775.1 Austrofundulus limnaeus | reverse complement strand
AGTGAGCTGAAGCGCAACAACGTAAGACGCCTTGAGGTCAGACTCCTGCGTGGTTCTGGAAAAATAGTTTATGTACTTGTGACTTCTCATACGTATTTAACTTTGTGCAACATGTTGTACTTAGGGATGAGTACCTTTGACATTTGAATCAATTCGGTACCAACATCCGGTACCTGGGAATCGGTACCTGACAACCAACCGACATTAGAAAATCTCAAAGTTATTGTAAAATTACTGTAAATTATTTGGTTTTTGATAGATGTTGGGCTAAAATATAATCTATCA
>NW_013972037.1:0-285 GCF_001266775.1 Austrofundulus limnaeus | reverse complement strand
TGATTAAGTCTGCAGTCCATCGTGTTACTTTAGACAGAAGAGTGAAACTAACATTAGTGTGGGTGAAAAACAAGTCAGTGCACAAAACCAGAGACCAATACCAAGACCAAGTGATTCTCCTAACTGACCGCAACACGGCAAACATTCAATTTTCCCTGCTGCACTTACTGGATGCTATTACTTTAAAAGAATGATTTGATAACTCGGGGGCTGAAATATCAATTTTTGCATAGTAAGAATTATAAATGTCACATCTGCACAGGCTCTACTGTAATGAGAAGAAAT
>NW_013972036.1:0-285 GCF_001266775.1 Austrofundulus limnaeus | reverse complement strand
AGTCAGGAGCAGACTATCATGGTGGCTTTGAATATTGTGTGATGATGATGACTGTGGCATGAAGGCTTGATTACAAGTCTTCTTTGTTTCTCACCATCTGATCCAGAACCAGTTTTTGCCGAGGGCGTCTCTGATGGGAGACAGAGACTCCCACATCCAGGCGCCGTACTTTTCCATCGTCCAATCCCAGGTCAGGAAGGAGACGGTTACCAAGGAGATGACCAGCAGCCCCACCACACGTTGGAAGTTCAGTACACATGCTGCTATTACCATGGCAACAAAACC
>NW_013972035.1:0-285 GCF_001266775.1 Austrofundulus limnaeus | reverse complement strand
AGACGACTCGTGTGAGGATTTTGGTCATGCACAGTAAGTCCTCAATGCAAAAGAATAGGGTGGCTTGTATTCCCAGCTGACCTGCAAACACACACCGGTAGTGGGAGGGTCCACCTGTGTCAACGAGTCAACGTCATAAGGTGGTAGCCGGCAGGGCAATACGAGGCGGATTTTGGAGAACAACTAATGAGAAATGAATGAGAAAACAACACCGTAAGTCTCTTATATCTAAACCTTTACAAAGCAGAATAAATGAGGAGAAACTTAAAGTGAAGTAGCTTGAAC
>NW_013972034.1:0-285 GCF_001266775.1 Austrofundulus limnaeus | reverse complement strand
AAATTGAGCCAAAAATTGGCACAATTATGTGAACCTGACATTAACCAGTGAGATAACAAGTCAGTGGAGATGGTAGACTAACGGGCAAAATGATTTAGATCTTTTTAACAGTCAACATGGGGAGCGCCGGCTCTCCGCGACCCTGCATGAAACAGCAGGCACGGACAACTTATGGGTCCAATGTGGGACATTCTCCTCTTATTAACTAGAGGCTGCTTTGATTAATCTTTATCCTGCAGCAAATTTTTTATTAAATAGTTTAAAGGGGACAGATCATGCAAAATC
>NW_013972033.1:0-285 GCF_001266775.1 Austrofundulus limnaeus | reverse complement strand
GCAGCTGTTCTCTTTTCAGATTGAGGCTCTTTATGTACCAGTTAATGAAATATACAAAAGATAAAATAAACTGATTAAAACAAAAACCACGGGTATTAAAGGACGCGATAATCTTGCAAACAAAAATGCTGGAATGAGGCTGTGCAGACGTACAGCCGTCAACATGTTCATCTCTTGTTCACTCAGCAGAAACAGTTTTCATCATCGCAGTAAATACTCAGAGGGCTCGTTAGGCTCTGCCAGCACAGATGACAACATAGATGCACCTTTTTGTCTCTTAGAGAC
>NW_013972032.1:0-285 GCF_001266775.1 Austrofundulus limnaeus | reverse complement strand
GGGGTCATTATGTTAGCGCTATGCGATATCTAGATTTTAGTAAAGTTTAACAATTTTCATACAAAACAAAAGATATTAAAGCAAAACTGTAGGAAGTATTTTGTTTTCTGTGAATTAACTGTAGTTCTGAGCAGCCACAGAATCGTAGGGACGGGTACAGATGCTAATTTCAGGTGGGGGGTTTGGTTTGGACCAAGGTGTTAATTGAGTTTAGATTAGTTTTGGGGTCAGGAAGGTACCTGTCAGGTTAATTTTAGGGTAAATGATCAGGGTTAGGCTATAAAA
>NW_013972031.1:0-285 GCF_001266775.1 Austrofundulus limnaeus | reverse complement strand
AGAAGAAAGACCTCTAATGTGTGGTCACACCTTTCATACACTAAATCTGTGGTTCCCAAACCTTTCAGCTATTGACACATAAAATGCCAGCAGCTATTGTCGGTTGATATACATTGTTTTCACGTCAAATAAACAAGAGCTAGTAACCTTATTTGTGACCCATCACATAGAAATGAGGATTAAGTCTAAAAGTGGTGAAATAGGCAAATATAGTGTTTTGATTAAAACATTTGTAAAAATTGTATTTTGTCAAAACATCATGAATAAATACCTTATCAATGTATC
>NW_013972030.1:0-285 GCF_001266775.1 Austrofundulus limnaeus | reverse complement strand
TGAACTTTAGGCTGGTCCTAATCTTCATGGAGTAATTCCTACACACACACAACATCAAGTTGCAGTGCAGAGAACCTGCACTTGCAGTTTAGAACCTCTATCTGGAGAAACACACACACGACAAACATGGGGGAACGAATGTCCAGGGTCCTTTGCAACTTAGTGCGCTACCTTTGCAGTTTAGAATACACACAATAGGAAGGATGAGTTAAAAAAAGAGCTTTGATCCTGTGTTTTACAGTATACAGAAACACACAAACAAATGCTCAAAAAACTACTCTGCAT
>NW_013972029.1:0-285 GCF_001266775.1 Austrofundulus limnaeus | reverse complement strand
AATCAATGCAGTTCTTGCATATGTTTCTGTTAGCCAACTGTTTCCTGCCTGCAGCTTGTCATACTTCGTTTATGTAACCCTCTTTGCAGTTAAACAGTGAGATTGTCATTATTACTGTCTCGAAGATCTTTCCCCTGGTCACACAGATACACACCCAAACAGACCAAGGGGAGTCACGAACAAAGGTAAAGATGACAAACATGAGCAGACAAAGCAACTAAATCACCCTGAAATAAAATATGAAACCACACAAGAAAACCATCCAACACAGACACACACACACAG
>NW_013972028.1:0-285 GCF_001266775.1 Austrofundulus limnaeus | reverse complement strand
GAGTGGTCTCAGTGGACTCACTGGTCTAAGTGGACTCATTGGTCTCGGTGGACTCACTGGTCTAAGGGGACTCACTGGTCACAGTGGACTGAGTGGTCTCAGTGGACTCATTGGTCTAAGTGGACTCATTGGTCTCAGTGGACTCATTGGTCTAAGTGGACTCACTGGTCACAGTGGACTGAGTGGTCTCAGTGGACTCATTGGTCACAGTGGACTCATTGGTCTCGGTGGACTCACTGGTCTAAGGGGACTCACTGGTCACAGTGGACTGAGTGGTCTCAGTGG
>NW_013972027.1:0-285 GCF_001266775.1 Austrofundulus limnaeus | reverse complement strand
TTCTAATGCTGCTAACACTGCAAATGCTTCTGCTAACACTGCTAATGCTTCTAATGCTGCTAACACTGCTAATGCTTCTGCTAACACTGCTAACATTTCTAATGCTGCTAACACTGCAAATGCTTCTGCTAACACTGTTAATGCTTCTGCAAACACTGCTAAGGCTTCTAATGCTGCTAACACTGCTAAGGCTTCTAATGCTGCTAACACTGCTAAGCTTCTAACGCTGCTAACACTGCTAATGCTTCTAACGCTGCTAACACTGCTAAGGCTTCTAACGCTGCT
>NW_013972026.1:0-285 GCF_001266775.1 Austrofundulus limnaeus | reverse complement strand
AGAATGTGTTGAATAGTAACAAAAACAGCTTTAATTTAAGAGAAAAAAGCTGAATAGGCAGCTCAGAAAAGGTCCTGCAGTACTTACAAGGATGATGAAGACTGAAGGCAGGACACAGAATATAAAGGTGAACTAATGAGGGATAATGGGAAACACCTGGGGAGACACTAGAGGAAACAGATGAGCGTGGGCTGGGTTGGAGGCAAGACAGCAGGGGAGAGATACACGGGAACAGAGAAACACTAGAAAATGAAAGCAAAAATAAAAAATAGGACAGCCGTCCTC
>NW_013972025.1:0-285 GCF_001266775.1 Austrofundulus limnaeus | reverse complement strand
GCTGCAACAAGTAGCAAAATGCTAGCAAACAGTAGCAAAATACTAGCAAACAGTAGCAAAATGCTAGCAAACAGTAGCAATATGTTAGCTAGACAAGTAGCAAAATGCTAGCAAACAGTAGCAATATGTTAGCTAGACAAGTAGCAAAATGCTAGCAAACAGTAGCAAAATGCTAGCAAACAGTAGCAAAATGCTAGCAAACAGTAGCAAAATGTAGAAGGAAATAAGGGGATAACAGAAGAGTGACACAATAAATGTCAGAACTAAAAAAAATGTGAATAAAAC
>NW_013972024.1:0-285 GCF_001266775.1 Austrofundulus limnaeus | reverse complement strand
GGGCCGGGTGAGTGGAGCCATTGTTGTGACCATCTGTCTGATGAAGTCTGGGACTTCAGTTCCCAGGGTGCCTCGCTCTGCTGCTGTTTGCTGCTGAAACCTGCAGAGCAGAAACACACACACACACAGGTTGTGAGTCTGTCTTTGTGTCACAGCTTCAGACGCTGCGAGGCAACGAGCTAAAGCCAGAAAACATGTCTGCAGATATCTGCTTCATATCAGCTTTTATGCAGATGATTCTCTGCTGTTTGTATCAGAGCTTGGAATATCCAAACCCCACCCCTT
>NW_013972023.1:0-285 GCF_001266775.1 Austrofundulus limnaeus | reverse complement strand
TGAGATTTTCTCTGCCATGAAGCAGACGATAAGCAGAGCTAAAGCAAGATCACAGGAGAGCCAGGAGGAGATTACAGGTGCAGTGGCAGCGAGGCCGACATAAAGCTGGATTACAGGAGGGTCTGAAACCTTTACATAAAGACAGAGGCATACAGAGCAGGGAGGGGGCGGGGGCAACATCACCTCCCCACACTCCCTGTGCCCCCCGCTTCAAAATGTGTTCATTTCAGTAATAAAACAGGCAAAGTTTTATTACTTTTCTTGTCATTCTTGGTTTTTATTCTG
>NW_013972022.1:0-285 GCF_001266775.1 Austrofundulus limnaeus | reverse complement strand
AAAACATAAATAAAAACAAAATAAAGTGATTTTCAAATCCTTTTCAGTCTATATTCAATTGATCAACAACTCAAAATATTTTATGTTCAAATGGAAAAAGGTATATTTTTTTGCAAATATGCACTCATTGTGAATTTGATGCTACAACACGTTCCAAAAAAAGCTGGAACAAAGACAACAAAAGACTGAGAAAGTTGAGCAACGCTCAATAAATACCTGTTTGTAACATTCCACAGGTGAACACACAGCAGAGGGAGCATCCCCGAAAAGCTCTCTGATGGTATG
>NW_013972021.1:0-285 GCF_001266775.1 Austrofundulus limnaeus | reverse complement strand
AGTAGGTAAGAGTCTATATTTCCTCTAGGCTTTCTGAATTGTTTAGAAGCCCACACGGACAACAAGCAGACCTGCGAAGATAACTAATAGCATTACAAATAAAAAGAACCTGGTGGACAGAGACACAACAAAAACTGATAAGAAAAGTTAAAAAGTTAGTCACATTTTTTCATAGGGTGGTTCCTTTACAAGTTTTGGTGTGTTCAGTGCCAACTAAAAATAAATAAAAAGTAAAATGTCACAAAGAAACATAAAAAGCACACAGATGTTTCAGATATTTTTTTT
>NW_013972020.1:0-285 GCF_001266775.1 Austrofundulus limnaeus | reverse complement strand
GCTTCACACAGCTGCCATGCCACCCCTATGCAGAATATCAACTTCAAAATCATTTTTTAAAAAATGCTTACGTTTTGATGTATAAACTGTGTAAGAAGTGCAAAAATAAAATAAATGGTAAAGCCGCTGTCAGTGGCTCCTTATGATCATCACACCTGTATCTGCTGCAGACAGAACAGACTGAATATTAAGCCTCAAATAAACCTTTGGCATCCAACCGCACTGCATTGTAAAGTTACAGTCAAAAACTACCACCAATATTTTTGTTTTATTTAGCCTTTTATT
>NW_013972019.1:0-285 GCF_001266775.1 Austrofundulus limnaeus | reverse complement strand
AAAAAAATGTATAAATTAACCTGTACAGTACCTGTTTAAAGTACCATCACACTAACTTGAACATTTGTCTTGAGCCATCATTTTAAAGTTTTGTACTGAACTATCATAGTGAAGTTAATCTAATAGGAATACTGACTCAACATAAATCCAAAATCTGTGTGCTGTACTGACTTTTTGATGAAGTGAACAATGTCACACACATCATGACACAAACACACACAGATGCAGGGATTCATGTTAGATCTTAGGTCTTGTCTGCAGAGACGCTGCTCCATCACTCTTAGC
>NW_013972018.1:0-285 GCF_001266775.1 Austrofundulus limnaeus | reverse complement strand
AATTTGACTTGATGTTCCACTACTTTTGGAGGGGATTGTATATCATCATCACAACTTTCAGATTGCTTCTGTTTAATTATGGGACATGAAATTACAGAGAATTTGACCAGAACATCCTTGGTATAATTAATTGGCTGAACAAACACTTCCAATAACTATTTACATTTGTGAACTCTTCTAAATATTCCCAGGTTTATCCAACATCATGATGATTCAATAATAAAATATAGTCCCGATGTCCTCAAATGAGAACTTCCTACACTAACACTTTGTTTTGCTACAAAT
>NW_013972017.1:0-285 GCF_001266775.1 Austrofundulus limnaeus | reverse complement strand
ACACGATACTGTACATAATCGGTACTAAGGACACTGTCTTCTGATAAATCAGCAAGGTGTCTGTCTGAGTTCATTAACATCATGAACATTAGCCATTTGTCACACGGTTTCATCCAGACATGCTGTCAGGTTTAAACACCAGACATTTGTAGAACTGAAACTGTAAGGAAAGACACGAGCAGGGTCAATAAAGTTTTACTTGCAAGGAGAACGTGCAGAGACCGTTTCAGTTCAATCTCTCCCACGCTCTGAAATCAGTCTCTGCCGCCCGCCTGCTTTTATTAA
>NW_013972016.1:0-285 GCF_001266775.1 Austrofundulus limnaeus | reverse complement strand
AAATAAAAATCTGCAAAAAAAGATCCTGGACTGTTAAATGCTATCTGACATGAACACAACATTCTGCTCTTCAGTCTTTGGATTTATGTACTGTGCCCTGAGACTTGGCACTAAATAAATAAACTGAATTGAATTAAATTGAATGAAATTACTCCAAAACCTCCAGCAGCTCTCCTCAGGTCCAAAACTTTTACAGTCTGTTGTTAAAAGAAGAGAGGATGCTTCACCGAGGTAACTCCTGTTCCTATTTACTTCAGATGCTTTGCTGTGAGAATGTTTAAAATC
>NW_013972015.1:0-285 GCF_001266775.1 Austrofundulus limnaeus | reverse complement strand
AGACATATTTGAAGCAATTTAAAGGCATTTTTATAGCTTTAATTCTGAAAAAGTCTACAGGTTCTCTAGGAAATTGTTTAGTTCTGTGGATTGTTGTTGAATGGTTTGCTTTTTTAAATCAACACCTAAAGGCATGGGGAAATATAAAACTAAACTTTCAGACACAATTAAAGGCTTGAGATGTGAACATGAGTTTTTCTCTAAGGCAAAATTTCTGGCTGAGTGGATTCCCTCTGATTGCCCACAGGACAAGTCTGTGTGTCTAATCCTCCACTCTGACCATTC
>NW_013972014.1:0-285 GCF_001266775.1 Austrofundulus limnaeus | reverse complement strand
TTACATCATCATCAGTAGGCGGTTTAGAGAAAAGCATTTCTGCCAAAAAAATGCATTATAGATGCAGACCATGAACACATTTAACTCTGCAGCGCGTGTGGAGCTGAATGAACTGTTTTCTCATCGTCTCTGTGAGGAATTAATGATGAAGACTCCCAACACATCCACAGAAAATAAAAACATAAAAACACTGGCGTTCATTTCCACACTCCCCCCATCAGCTTTACTTGCTTTTTATAATTCGTGACGTCAAGCTGCCTTTTAATGCATCACTTGATAATGATC
>NW_013972013.1:0-285 GCF_001266775.1 Austrofundulus limnaeus | reverse complement strand
CATACTACATTTAACTGTCAGTTCTAACAATAGATTGTTCAATGACTGCATGAAAACATGAACTACATTAACTCCAGTTTAAGTTTATAAATATCTAATCTAAGTTATTTGCTAGCACCAACTTATTGTACTGTTTTATTCTTCCTCTGGCTGCAAAAGACTTGGGCTTTAACTTCAGTTTCTCCATGATTTCCTTCAAATACAGTAACTTCACTGAACTGATGTACGACTCAGAGAACTTCTTGGTGGTGATACCATCAGCTTCACAACATCCAGCATTACAAC
>NW_013972012.1:0-285 GCF_001266775.1 Austrofundulus limnaeus | reverse complement strand
GTATTACTATTTCATGTAGTTGTATTTCATGATAATATGAAATATGTAAAGAGGGGGCGGAGTTGTCTTCGTGGACAGGTCTGGTCAGAGCCATGGTAAAGTCCTCCAACCAATCACAGCAAAGTGTTCCTCCCCCTGAGCTCAGGTCCAATAAGCGTCTAGTAACTGGGTTCATGAGCCGAGGTCTCTCGAAAAAGTAGCGGGCGAAATGGTGGACATTGGAGAACTACTTGAACTACGAGCTGAAATGCTTAGGTTTGCAAATGAAATTGAGCAGAATAATTT
>NW_013972011.1:0-285 GCF_001266775.1 Austrofundulus limnaeus | reverse complement strand
TTCTCAGTGATAAAATGAAAAATTTAATTTCTTGATCATGTTTGTATTTTAGAACTCTGGCTACATGAGCTGAGCCAGTTACAGACTCAACAGATCTATGGCCATGAAAAAAGAAAAAAGCTGATACAATTTAAGCACTTTCATTACCCTTCATGTCCTTTCCAGACTCTGAAACCCACCCACTCTTCACTCAAATCATTCTCTGTGTAAAAGGCCAGAGGTTACCTCACATCTGTGTACAAAACACACATCTATACATGGATTTATAAGTAGTCAAACTTCATG
>NW_013972010.1:0-285 GCF_001266775.1 Austrofundulus limnaeus | reverse complement strand
TTTTATCATCTTCTTGCAGGTGACCTCATCCTCAACATGGCGGCGCCCATATTTCTATCTAAAGATGACTTCATCCTAAGATGGCTGCCACCACTGTGTGATTTTGATACGCTTCCTCTCCTTTCCGCCCAAGGCCCTGCCCCGCCACGAGTCACAGCCCCTCTGGTCACTTCTCCATCACATCTGATTTTGACATTACTTAAACATGAATCAATCTTCCATGTAAATCAACATTTAAACATCTGTTAAACATCATTATTCATTTTTACATTTAAAATCATACTA
>NW_013972009.1:0-285 GCF_001266775.1 Austrofundulus limnaeus | reverse complement strand
AGATGTCTTGTCAGTACTAATCTATAAATGACTAAATTTCTTCACAGGATTGTCTTGTATATGAAGGTAAACCATTGATGGAGGCACCAGGTTTGAAGGGAGGGCCAGCCCACCAGTTTATACAGGTGTCAGAGTGTAAAAAGCTTTATTGCAGAATAGAAAGGCCAGGTTGGCTTTTGCCTGAAGGTTCTTGATGTGTGTGGTGAATGAAAGGGATGAATCTTACCAGATGCCTAGGTATTTAAGTTTTGACACATTCCAGAGTAGGGGTGTCCCGATACAACT
>NW_013972008.1:0-285 GCF_001266775.1 Austrofundulus limnaeus | reverse complement strand
AAGGTAGAGTCATGAAAGATAACGACAACAGGACAACGTGTAAATCTAAGCTTAAAAACACACTTTCCATATTTTACATTGCTGTAAAGTTTATCTTTTTAATAAAACAAAAGCACAGAATCCACTTATAATGACTGCTAACTATCACCATCATATGCACTTTGATGAATGACTATAGCTAAATTAAATATGGATATGTGTTGTCATGCTGGATAAGATGAAATATTAAAACCCTCTGCAAGCTTGTGAAAGCGCATGTAAATGTCAGCAAAAACACATCAGAAG
>NW_013972007.1:0-285 GCF_001266775.1 Austrofundulus limnaeus | reverse complement strand
TCTATGGCATGGAAAATGAGTTAATTTTTATGACAAGTGAAAAACATACCTGACAAAAAGTGAAAATGACAGGAAAATATTACATATCTGAGCCCCTTATGAACCTACTGTACTCTTGTCAAATAACTGGAATCTTACAGTGAATTTGGTGTATGTATTTAGTATTTACATAAAAGATTTGTGAAATATAAGCTGTTTGAATGACCAGCTGATCTCTTACCAGCAACATTTTGGGCCATGTTTCACTGAGCATCTGTTAAATTCATGAATATTTCAACCAAAAAA
>NW_013972006.1:0-285 GCF_001266775.1 Austrofundulus limnaeus | reverse complement strand
TAGATTTTGCTTTAGCAGCTCCTTTAATTCCACAGCTGACGCTGCTAAAAATTACAGTTTTTCTTTTCTGGATCTCTGACAGCAGGACTTCAATCTCCGAAATCGTAAAGTTCTTCTTTTTACTTTGTGCTGTCATTTTCATGAATGAACACTTCCTGGTATGTGGCACAGGAAACATGGTGTTTTCGGGGTGATAATTACAGGTTCTGGTCATAAAATTAGAATATCATGAAAAAGTCAATTTATTTCAGTAATTCCATTTAAAAAGTGAAACTTGTATATTAT
>NW_013972005.1:0-285 GCF_001266775.1 Austrofundulus limnaeus | reverse complement strand
TGACCTGCAGCAGGTGAAACACCTGCAGCAGGTGAAACACCTGCAGCAGGTGAAACACCTGCAGCAGCAGGTGAAACACCTGCAGCAGGTGAAACACCTGCAGCAGCAGGTAAAACACCTGCAGCAGGTGAAACACCTGCAGCTGGTGAAACACCTGCAGCAGGTGAAACACCTGCAGCAGGTAAAACACCTGCAGCAGGTGAAACACCTGCAGCAGGTGAAACACCTGCAGCAGGTGAAACACCTGCAGCAGGGGGTAAAGGCCTGGTTCTGTTTGGTGTTGAG
>NW_013972004.1:0-285 GCF_001266775.1 Austrofundulus limnaeus | reverse complement strand
TTGACAGGTCACTCAAATGACTGACAGGTCACTCAGATGATTGACAGGTCACTCAGATGACTGACAGGTCACTCAGATGATTGACAGGTCACTCAGATGATTGACAGGTCACTCAAATGACTGACAGGTCACTCAAATGACTGACAGGTCACTCAGATGATTGACAGGTCACTCAGATGATTGACAGGTCACTCAGATGACTGACAGGTCACTCAGATGATTGACAGGTCACTCAGATGACTGACAGGTCACTCAAATGACTGACAGGTCACTCAGATGATTGAC
>NW_013972003.1:0-285 GCF_001266775.1 Austrofundulus limnaeus | reverse complement strand
ACAGAAATAAAAACACGAGGACAGGAATAAAAACACGAGGACAGGAATAAAAACACGAGGACAGGAATAAAAACACGAGGACAGGAATAAAAACAGGAGGACAGGAATAAAAACAGGAGGACAGGAATAAAAACAGGAGGACAGGAATAAAAACAGGAGGACAGGAATAAAAACACGAGGACAGGAATAAAAACAGGAGGACAGGAATAAAAACACGAGGACAGGAATAAAAACACGAGGACAGGAATAAAAACAGGAGGACAGGAATAAAAACACGAGAACAGG
>NW_013972002.1:0-285 GCF_001266775.1 Austrofundulus limnaeus | reverse complement strand
TCAATTCTAGTTTCCTTTCACTGCTCCATCTGGGACTTCTCCCATTGCGATGGATTTCGCTGGCAGATTTTTAGCCGGGCCAATCAAAGAAGAGAACGTCAGTTTTCTGTGCGCTGTCTGCTTGTAGTTTATTTTACCTGGGCCAATCAGAGAACAGAAGGAAGAGCTTTTGAATGAGGTTGATTTTCTGCACAGTGTCTGCTAGTTATTTTAGCATACGGCAGTGCAGGAAGTGAATGAAGACAGTCCGTGTTGATAAGGCTTCCAAATTAAATAAAATTTGTC
>NW_013972001.1:0-285 GCF_001266775.1 Austrofundulus limnaeus | reverse complement strand
AGTTTGAATGTTGTAGCTCTTTGAATGTATTTAATTTATGATCTGTTTTTAATGTGCTAAATGTAGAAACCTATCCCCCTGGCAGAGTTGATTTTGGTTTTCTTGTTCTTGTTCTGTTTATATATTTGTAATTATATTGACCTGTGCAAAGAATCTATCAATAAACAGAAAAATACTGTTTAAAGTACTTTATTGCAGTATTTCTATCATTTAGAACATTATTGAAATATAAAAAACACCAATGTGTTGTTGAGAAATTCACATGTTCAGTAACAGGAAGTGATG
>NW_013972000.1:0-285 GCF_001266775.1 Austrofundulus limnaeus | reverse complement strand
GAGGAGAGGTGGAGGGCTGGAAAAAGAAGAGGAAAAAGAAGGAGAGAGAGAGAAGAGCCTGCGGGTAATTAGCCTGGACCGAGGCCAAAAGGTGCGGGGAAAAAAAAGAGGCACAGGGGACGAAAACTACAGCTGATTAAGTCCAGTTTATGGGAGGGGCTTCATGTGCACCTGCAGAAAAAGTCTCTGCATTTCTCACATCTCCATAATAAAACAAGAGATTATGTTTTAAATGTAAGAACAATAAGGGAACTTTGTTCGGCAGGTCTGTTTGAACACATTTCT
>NW_013971999.1:0-285 GCF_001266775.1 Austrofundulus limnaeus | reverse complement strand
TCTATTTGGGCTTTGTCTCAGAAGCACGATATGTGGCAGCTGTGTTTTCTAATGAGGGATTTGGTTTTCTTAGAAGTCTTTTGGTTGTTCTTACTGAGAACAATCTCGTCTCTGATCATGTAATTTTCTGAAAAACCAAACTGTTCAGTAACAAATATGATATATCTTCTGTCATTGGGTAAACACAAAACTGATTTTCAAAAATGAAATTTTTGTTCGAGAGGCGGTTAAAACTACACACCACAAGAATATTTTCCACCATCATACCACATATAGCCTATATAT
>NW_013971998.1:0-286 GCF_001266775.1 Austrofundulus limnaeus | reverse complement strand
TGTGTTCGTGAGCTGACGACACAACAAATGATTTAAAACCTTTAGTTTGGACTGAGCTCTGATTATTAGAGTTTAAAAACGTAGTTTAGATGATTCTGAACGGATCTGAGCTGCAGCTTTAGCAGGATACCACCAGGAGGAAAATATGCTTTCAAAACATTTTAACTGCTGAAAGTTTCATTTGTTCCCAGGAGAAACGACAGACTTCCTGTTAGCAGACGGTCCGGTCCACACAGGAGCCGTTAGCTTGTTGGTCCGGTCCACACAGGAGCCGTTAGCTTGTTGA
>NW_013971997.1:0-286 GCF_001266775.1 Austrofundulus limnaeus | reverse complement strand
ATCACACAGAGGGTCGTCATGGTAATCAAGCAGACCAATCAGCAACATCAGAGATGTTTTCTTGTCAAATCTGTGGAGAAATGTTTTTAGAGAAATCCCTACATTCCCGTCATGTGAAGATCCACAAAGTCTGGAACCAGAACTCTGATAAACTGGTGTATAGTTGTCCCACCTGTGGGAAAAACATCTCTGCTTATAGTGACTTAATCAGACACATGAGGGTCCACACAGGAGAAAAACCATTTATTTGTAAAACGTGTGGAAAATCTTTTAACCTAAGTTCCAG
>NW_013971996.1:0-286 GCF_001266775.1 Austrofundulus limnaeus | reverse complement strand
GTGACAGAAACAAACTAACCGCTCCAGTAGCCTGAACATCAGACTGCACAACTCTTCTGGGTCCTCTGCAGAAACAGGACCTGGTTCTTCCTGTGACACACTGAGAAACATCCTGTTCAGAACCTGCTTGACCTCGTCTCTTCTCATCTCCACGTCCTGACGCCGACCAGCCTCGCTCTCCTCTTGGAGGGCATCCATGATGTGTCGAACAAACACAACGTCCACTGAAAACCAATCACAGGACCAATTAAACCTCTGGTTTAACTGAACCGGTTTGAGATTAAAC
>NW_013971995.1:0-286 GCF_001266775.1 Austrofundulus limnaeus | reverse complement strand
ATTCATTATCCGTAACGAATACTCGTCTGAAAGGAGTACACAGTTCAACCCTAGTGTTTAGGCTTCTTCCAGTGGACAGAATTGAAGATAGTAATCAAAATTTTAAAGATTGAACAATTCCGGGAGAATCGGAATGTTAGTAGTTAGGGTGCGGCTGTGGCAGAGTGGTTAGGGGAGTCGTCCTGCAAGGTCACCGGTTCAATCCCCCATCCAGCTCTCTCAGTTTTTGTGTCCTTGGTCAAGATACTTAACCCCAATGCATCTGATATGTGTCCAATCAGTTTTA
>NW_013971994.1:0-286 GCF_001266775.1 Austrofundulus limnaeus | reverse complement strand
ATGATACACAAGTAATACACACAAATGATACACAAGCAATACAAAAAGTACACCAACCAAATGATTTTTTCCCCTCAATTTTGAAAAGTTTTATTTCTTAACCCTCCTATCGTCCTCAAGTGTAATAACAAATTTAGTCCTTGGGGTCAATCTGACCACAGGGATATTTACCTCGTGAAAATTATTTATGGAATATAGTTGACCATGTTTTTGTGACAGGCACTTTGTTTATTTGTTGAATACATCAATGACCCCTTGAAAATCAGTGAGTTGACCTGTACTCTAG
>NW_013971993.1:0-286 GCF_001266775.1 Austrofundulus limnaeus | reverse complement strand
TAGATAGATAGATAGATAGATTCATATATGAACAGCAAAGGATTAACTTGTCACCACAACATAAAAGAAATATGTCGTTATCTCGAGAAAACCAAGGGAAAAAATACTTGTGGAAAATGGCCACTCTTGGCTTCCATACATAACCGACTAACTCTAAAGGCAAAATCAAATAATTATTCAATGAGAATGACAAGTATCTGAATCAACGATACTAGTCCTGTACTTTGTATCGAATTGATCAGTATCACACACTCAAATCCACTAGTATCACTCAAAATCCACAGTG
>NW_013971992.1:0-286 GCF_001266775.1 Austrofundulus limnaeus | reverse complement strand
GTAATTTGTTATCCTTTTGTGAAAAAGAATGCAGAAATACATCATTTACATCAATATTTACACACTTCATTTTGTTATGTTAGATTTATGTTAGATTTTTTGATACAAATGTGGCACAACTTTCCGTTTGGAAGCATCTTCCTGTCTTCAGCCAACCTCAGTCAGGTTGGATTGAGGCATCAGTGTGCAGTTATTTTCAGGAATTGGTGCAGATCCTCCAAACTTGGATCGGTTACCAGGAATTGAGTGTTTTTTCTGAAGTTGTTGGGTTTTGTGTGTGTGTGTG
>NW_013971991.1:0-286 GCF_001266775.1 Austrofundulus limnaeus | reverse complement strand
TCCTACAACTTGGCGCCAAGTTTGCTTGAATTTGAAACAAAAAATTGCATGAGGGTAAACAGAGTGTAATCATCACTTCACATCCATCCATCCATCCATCATCTCTATCAGCTGCTTCCTTTCAGGGTCACTTCAGATCAAATGTATCAAAGACATCAACTGAATCCATGTCAAATTTAAAGCCCAACATTCTTAAATAAGGTAAAGGATGTACTAAATAATAAGGCTTTGTATATTTTCTATAACTCACTGATTGTACCATATGTGGCGTATTGATTTGATTTGA
>NW_013971990.1:0-286 GCF_001266775.1 Austrofundulus limnaeus | reverse complement strand
ACTGTTCATCTCAGCAATATCAAATTTCCTTTGCAATATTTTATCAATGTCCTCTTTCTAAAAATGCATTCATCTGTATTACAAAAATTTGATGTCACAGGCACTTTAATGCATGGAGACTTTAACATGCTTCTATTGTGAAAACCTCAGGGGAAGTAGTTTTGTAGTGGAGCTGAGTTGACTCGTGTGCAAGGTGAGTCGTCCTTTTAAGTTTTATTAACACACGATAGACCCGATAATGGTCTTTTCTCAACACTTCACTATCGGACCAAAATGCATGATTACT
>NW_013971989.1:0-286 GCF_001266775.1 Austrofundulus limnaeus | reverse complement strand
TGTGCCTTTTGTGAGGAGTAGTACTCTCTGGGTGGAAATCCCTGGGTGGCGTTGTCTAGTTTTGAGCTGTGGACTTTCTAGTAAAGCGAATGATTCCCACCTAGAAGTAGTGCCACATTAAGATTCTTGAAATCACTTATTTGACTCTCAACAACAAGATTATTAATCTTAAACATTCGGTTCTTGTTTAATAAATCAGTCTCAAAACAAAATCTACACTGCAAAAACTGTCCATCTTACCAAGTTCTAAAATCTTATATCAGCCAAAAAGTCTTTTTGATCTTGT
>NW_013971988.1:0-286 GCF_001266775.1 Austrofundulus limnaeus | reverse complement strand
TTAATAGACTTCCAACTCTTTAGGATGTATTGCCAAAAAGCATTGTTACAACACAATAAATCACCCACTAAACACAAATTTCCCTTTTTTTGTGGCTAAATTTTTAAGAGGGTGATAGAACTTTATAAAATCAGCTGTTCACAATTTTGTTTAGACTCTCTTGTGAGTTGTTCAGTCTGTTGGAGAGATTTGTGAAGGTGGGCCTTGAGTTAAGCTCATATCATAGCTCTTAAGGCAGTTTTGTTCCAGGTGAGTTGCCTGACTAAGCACAATTGTGCAAGCCCTT
>NW_013971987.1:0-286 GCF_001266775.1 Austrofundulus limnaeus | reverse complement strand
ATAAAGGTGCTTGGCTTTTGATGCCCTCAAAATCAATTGGAATGTGGCTTTGAAGCTCCTTTGGCAATGAGTGGCATTGCCCAGGGATAAGGGAGCTGGGACGTGACAAGCCATATTAACCAGCAAGCTGTCCTCCTGATTGGATCTTTGCTGCATTTCTCGCTAGCAAGAGGAAGCCCAGCATCTCATTAAACTGTCCGCCTTTTCCTTTAGCATGTGGCATTAAAGGGATCCATGACTAGTTGTAACATTAGACTTTATGTGATAAACATATATTTTAACTGTA
>NW_013971986.1:0-286 GCF_001266775.1 Austrofundulus limnaeus | reverse complement strand
CCCGAGGTGGAGGTCCGAGTCTCCAAGAACCCCGTGAGTTCTCCCGACAAACAAACCCAGGTTCTCTAAACGTATTTTTAATGAAGGTATGGTGTTTTTCATCCGGTCCTTTCTTCAGGGTCACACCAAGAAGATGAACTTCTTCAAGGTGGGCAAAGCCTTCACCTTGGTGGACATGCCGGGCTACGGATACCGAGCTCCAAAAGACTTTGTGGACATGGTGGAGCCGTACCTTTACACCAGGAAGAAGTAAAGAGCAGGATGTTTGTTGTGCTGCTTCCACAAC
>NW_013971985.1:0-286 GCF_001266775.1 Austrofundulus limnaeus | reverse complement strand
AGTGTGAACAGCAGCAGCTGACTGTAGCACTTCCTGCAGGAACTTTAAAGTAAATATTTTTAAAGAATAACGGTTAAATGTGAAACTGGGAGGTTTGGAACTGATTTGTTTCAAGAAATTCACTCTGCGTTCAGACTAGCCGTTAGTCCGTTAGCATTGTTCCGCCCTGAAATGATGCAACGCGTCTGTTAGCAAAATATCTCATGAAACAAAAGAGGGAAACAATTGAGATGATTGAATTAAATCAAAATGTCCGCCACTGCCTGAAAAACAAACCCAGCTGACC
>NW_013971984.1:0-286 GCF_001266775.1 Austrofundulus limnaeus | reverse complement strand
ATGTCTCCTTTAAAACCTGGTAAAGAATGCAACTCTTACTGGCCTATTTTCCTTTAGATTAGTGATGCAAAATCATTAGCCAAAGTTCTTGCTATCTGGTTGGAAACCACTACGCATGAGGTCATTTCTGTTGACCAAACTGGCTTCATCTTGGGACATCATTCCCTTTCAAACCTTTAAACATTATTCATTCCCTTGCATTCATTGCTGTACCCAAGATGGTTATTGTTTTGGACGCAGTGAAAGTCTTTGATATGGTGAAGTGGAGATATCCATTTGCCTGCTT
>NW_013971983.1:0-286 GCF_001266775.1 Austrofundulus limnaeus | reverse complement strand
TAATGCTGTTGGAGGCAGATAATGTTAGCTAAATGACAGCAAGTTACATGCCAGTACAGTATCATGTTTACTAAACATGATGCTGTACCAATCATTTTAGCTAACATGATTGGTTGTTGTTAGTTATGTTACACATCTTGCTAGTTAATGCTTTTGATAAAGCCAATAATTTTTAATTTTGCAGAAGCTATGCTGGCTTGCTTTCCACATTTTTAAAATAAATCTTTATTGTCACAGTATGAAGAGAAAAGTCAGGGAGTCAGGGACCAGAGTCTAGCAGCATGGA
>NW_013971982.1:0-286 GCF_001266775.1 Austrofundulus limnaeus | reverse complement strand
ATACTGTTGCTTTCCCTCGCAATACTGTTGCTTTCCTTCGCAATACTGTTGCTTTCCCTCGCAATACTGTTGCTTTCCCTCGCAATACTGTTGCTTTCCTTCGCAATACTGTTGCTTTCCCTCGCAATACTGTTGCTTTCCCTCGCAATACTGTTGCTTTCCTTCGCAATACTGTTGCTTTCCCTCGCAATACTGTTGCTTTCCCTCGCAATACTGTTGCTTTCCTTCGCAATACTGTTGCTTTCCCTCGCAATACTGTTGCTTTCCCTCGCAATACTGTTGCTTT
>NW_013971981.1:0-286 GCF_001266775.1 Austrofundulus limnaeus | reverse complement strand
ACTTTGTATTGACTACTATTCATTATTTTAACTGCATTTATTCCCAGCCCAGATATTTTTCTTAACTCTAACTATTACTAGTCTATGCCTTAACTTTAAACATAACTTAATTCACACCATACCTCTAAACTTAGCTAGTAGAGCACAGTAGAGCTGCAAAAAAGTGAGGACCAGAAAAATGTCCTTACTTCCCAACAATGTCCTCACTTTGTTGGTGAAAAACATATGACAGTCCTCACTCTGTAGCAGAAACAGGTACACACACACAAAGGTAAAACTTTAAAGC
>NW_013971980.1:0-286 GCF_001266775.1 Austrofundulus limnaeus | reverse complement strand
CAAGTTGTATTCCTGAACAAGTAGGGCCCACCGCATTAGTCGTTGGTTATGATTGTACATGCGTTTTAGGAATACCAAAGGGTTATGGTCTGTATAGACTATAACAGGATTTGTGGTGGAACAGACATAAACTTCAAAATGCTGTAAAGCGAGTAGCATGGCTAACGTTTCCTTTTCAATGGTGGAATAATTCAGTTGATGATGCTTGAACTTAGCTGAAAAGTAGGAAACTGGGTGACTGATGCCATCTTTTCCATCCTGTAGCAGCACAGCTCCAGCTCCAGTA
>NW_013971979.1:0-286 GCF_001266775.1 Austrofundulus limnaeus | reverse complement strand
TCCAAGACCGGTGATCCCATACTTTTTGCCAGGGTTGTATTTATTGAATATGTGTTCAGGCATGTAGCTGCTACATGTTCTTCCTGCTCTGTGTAACCATATTTTATAGCCACCCAGACCAGTCTGTACAAGAAATAATCAGTTTAATCACAGAAATAATCACACTATAGAAATGTCATTATTCACCTAAGAAAATACTATGAAATGTGTGGTGCTTTTAAAAATCAGTAGTAAAACTTACCCCAATAAATTTCTTCAAAATTATATGGAAAGTTTTTAACTTGAT
>NW_013971978.1:0-286 GCF_001266775.1 Austrofundulus limnaeus | reverse complement strand
GTTCAAAAGAAAATGGACTATTGACTGGCAAAACATGATGTTCTCAGTCATGTAGCTGGAAGTACTATGTTTAATGCAACGGCAGCCGAACTTTAATTTTAACAAAAATAAAAAGTTTAGAGGTTCTGCACTTAGAATATGCTGAAAGCATGTTAACAAGTCCTACAAACTCAATATGAACTGTGTCCACAGGGTCAGGCTAACCTGTATGTGCCCAGTGACAGGGCTGATGTGATCATGAGGATGATAATGGTAAAAACTGGAATCTTTGCCTATTTATTGGACT
>NW_013971977.1:0-286 GCF_001266775.1 Austrofundulus limnaeus | reverse complement strand
TGCGTTAATTCCGTGATTCCGTCTGCAATTTCCACATTGCAGAAATCATAGGGCCCTACAAATGTCAGTCCTATTTTTATTAATTTTTTACACACTTTGGAAATTTTTCCACGTATCCCCTGTAATATGCTTGTGACCCCTAGGGGTACACATAACCCTGGTTGGAAATCATTAATCTATTTATTTTAGTGTAAGCCTGCACTTTTTTTTATCTGTTTAGTGGTTTAACATTAGTGTCCACTAATTTTGTTATCCTTTTAGTGGTTTATCATTAGTGTCCACTAAT
>NW_013971976.1:0-286 GCF_001266775.1 Austrofundulus limnaeus | reverse complement strand
GAAAGCCCTAATAAAGAATGCGGGGCATGAATACCAGAAGGAGGTAATGGAGTTAGAAGAAACCCACAAAAAAGATCCAGACTGACCCCAAATGACTAGTGGAGCAGGATTGACCCACCTTGGAATCATCCACATCCCAGTACCTGCATATAAGAAAGGCGATGACATGGAAAACTATGTCAGCCTAATGATGAAAAAATTGGAATGGGGATTGTATCATACAATACATCAAGGACTGAGGAGCGTCGTCATCAGCACCTGTGGTTTGAGTTCTGGAGATCTGCCA
>NW_013971975.1:0-286 GCF_001266775.1 Austrofundulus limnaeus | reverse complement strand
ATATTGCCACAAATGTATTGGGGTGTTGTGTCTGTATCTTAGCAACAACGGAGCTGACGATATCACATGCATTGTCAGCAACAGCTGAGGGTGGAATGTAAAAAGCTGCCAAAATAACACTGGTGAACTCTCTTGGTAAATAATATCGACAAAAACTTACTGCCAAGAGTTCAATGTCTGGACTGCAGTGAAGAAACTTCACAGTAACATGTCCTGGATGACACCATCTGTTGTTGACGAGCACCGCTAATCCACCTCCTTTCTTTTTCCCGCTGCTCTTTAAATC
>NW_013971974.1:0-286 GCF_001266775.1 Austrofundulus limnaeus | reverse complement strand
AACCCAGAGTTTGCAACAAAATGTTGTACTTAAGCAGGAGTGTCTAGTCCTGACAGTATCCTGCATGTTTTAGTTGTTTCTCTGCTCCCGGTGGACTTATTTATTGAATTACCTCTTCAAGTTCTGCAGACGCCTGCTAATCACCCATTCTTTAAATCAGGTGTGTAGGAGCAGAGAAAACTACCATGCAGGACAATGGCCACCCCCAG
The DNA here is from genome assembly GCF_001266775.1 of Austrofundulus limnaeus. Lineage (NCBI taxonomy): Eukaryota > Metazoa > Chordata > Actinopteri > Cyprinodontiformes > Rivulidae > Austrofundulus > Austrofundulus limnaeus. Next base: position 77 of record NW_013971974.1, on the reverse strand, counting down.
GACAGGATTAGATACTGTATGTGAACATGGTTCATGTGTGTGTTTGTAATTTCGTTTTAAAGAAAAGATTACATTTG
>NW_013971973.1:0-286 GCF_001266775.1 Austrofundulus limnaeus | reverse complement strand
CAGAGCCCCGCCTCTCAGAGGCCGGCGGCTCTGGGCGTGGCCCTTGGGGTCCCTGAGAACCAGCGGTGCTGTGACTGCGGGGAGGAGGAGCCTCGCTGGGCCTCTGTCAACCTGGGAGTGACTCTGTGCATCGAGTGCTCAGGCATTCACAGGTGAGACACCACAGAGGAGGAGCTTAAACTAAATTAGCTGTTAGCTAGAAGCCTTGTGTACGCTGAGTCTTGCCTATAGCTGTGTTTCCATTAAAATGTGCACAAAACTTTGTCGAAAAAACACAGTTTCACAG
>NW_013971972.1:0-286 GCF_001266775.1 Austrofundulus limnaeus | reverse complement strand
CTATTAAACCAGTTGATGTTCTATGGCTGTTTAAAGAAAAAGCTGTACCTTCAGCTGTTCAAGGTGATGAAAACTTGCAGATAATTAGTTATTAGTAGTACTGCATTTTAATTTTTAAAAGCACAAATCTGCTCATGAATTACAATATTTAGTCAGACCGCTAAAGTGCAAATGAAACATTTAGGTCCGCAATAAGCAGATGTGTGCTTTAGCGGACTGGTGCCCACCACTGACTATTGAAGTGGATAATAGAAAGACCATTTGTTATATTGATATTCTGAAATTG
>NW_013971971.1:0-286 GCF_001266775.1 Austrofundulus limnaeus | reverse complement strand
AGAAGCTAAGAAATCGTGTGTGTTGTAAAAAAAATCCCTACTGAGAAGAGAAATGTACAGACCCAAACAAGATGACTAAATAAGCTGCTGCTGCTTTGTCAAACAAATTTTAATTTTGAAGTCTTATCAACATTGGCTTCATTCACTTCCTCCATTGCCATTGATAAACTAGCAGACACTGCACAGAAAATTGACCTTCTGTTCCGATTGGGCTGGACGAAAATTCTCCCAAAGAAATCTTTGTCAATGGGAGAAATTCTAGACGTAGCAGTGAAGGGAAACTACT
>NW_013971970.1:0-286 GCF_001266775.1 Austrofundulus limnaeus | reverse complement strand
GCTGTATTAAACTCCTATATTTTTTTCCCAGTTTAATGCTGTGAATTTCTCTAAAAGCACAAGCAGGCTCCAGCATTTGCTTCAAGACACCTGAACTATCAAGAGTCTATGCCTGGTACATATTATTTATGCATTGTGACAGGAATTATGAATGCGCATTGATGTCACATTGTGTTTGCTCAGTTGTATCAGAAATTTTCATCCATTTATTTTCAAAACTTGTTTCTGGCTTAGCTTCATGGTGGGTTTGTGCCTAATCTCTAAGGCTACGTTCACACTGCAGGTC
>NW_013971969.1:0-286 GCF_001266775.1 Austrofundulus limnaeus | reverse complement strand
GACAGGGTTAATCTGATCACTGATCAAGGCCTGATGAGTCACAGCGACCCACCTGTCAGAACAGACATCAAACAGGACTGGAAGAAGAAACGTTTTACAGACGGTTTTTGAAAAAGATGTTTTTATTATTAATTCAGTTTCTGAGCAGAGCCTCCATTAAACACCAGGAAATCAGAGCAGAAAGACCAAATACAGGAGTCGTCCTGTAACCAGGTCAACTACAGCAAATGTACAATCAACCATGCAACATGTTTGTGCAAACCCTTCATGTTCACAGCTCACACAC
>NW_013971968.1:0-286 GCF_001266775.1 Austrofundulus limnaeus | reverse complement strand
ATGTCATAATAGTCTTTGTAATTCTTTATATAAAAATTCCTTTTTCTGTCCAATTTCTTATCTTTCTCTAAAAGCTTTTTTTTGTCTTCAGTCAAATCTAGATACATGTCATCACTATCAAATGCTTCATATTTTGATTCTATGTCTCTGTAACCATCTAGATTATTACATATGTCTTTAAAAATAATCTTTTCTTTCTCTTCGAAGCATATATTTTTGTTGATGTCTGTCAGTTTGTCGTTTACCTCATGCATTTCTATATCTACTATAGCGAACATCTTGTCTA
>NW_013971967.1:0-286 GCF_001266775.1 Austrofundulus limnaeus | reverse complement strand
TTTAAACTTCTATCAGATTCAACCTCTGCTGATAAAACCTGAGGCAGGTTAGCTCTGGGTGTCAAACTACAACAGTGTGTGTGTAACAGAAAAATCCTGTTCTCTAAAGAGGAACAGATTTTATTAAGTTAGAAAATGTTTGGGGTTTTTTGTTTTTGTAACAGTGCAAGAAATCCTAAAGCACTGGAAAGTTTATGTTTTCTCCTAAATTGTGCCACATTTGTTTGGAAAATGCTTTTGTAGCACAACACGAGTATTGTAGCTACAACTCACAGCGCGTCTCGGT
>NW_013971966.1:0-286 GCF_001266775.1 Austrofundulus limnaeus | reverse complement strand
CAGTAAATCTGAGTCCAGACAAATGTCATGACTGACGGTCAGGTTAGAGTCCGGGCTAGAGTCAGACGTCATCGGGGCTTCATCGTCCACCTCTGCAGGATCAGGACTGTTCAGCGGAGAGCGGACAGGAAGCGACGGAGGTCTGACGGCTGGAGTCTGAGGGGAAAGCTCCTCTTCAACGCCGGCTCTGGGGCTCAGGGTCACATTGAGGTTTTGATCCAAACTGAAGCTGCCATTGCTGGGCGAGGAGCTGGTGAGGTTGTTCAGGGAGTCAACCACTTTGGGT
>NW_013971965.1:0-286 GCF_001266775.1 Austrofundulus limnaeus | reverse complement strand
TTTTACATTTATTGTTTAATGAATTTAATTGGTGTTTATATATGATTTTACTAGTTACTATATTTATAACAAATGTTTAATTGGACAGTTCAATGCAGTAACGTACAATTATGTTGAGATGTTTTTATGTAGAAAAGACTAATGAGATTTCAATCTTAAGGCACTAGTTTAGATGTTTTGACCATGTTTTAAATAACTCTGAACTCCACCTTTCACACATAAAAAACAATAAGGGATGTAGACAGGGCGGCACAGAGCTGTGAGACACTAAGACTGTGTCCAAAAC
>NW_013971964.1:0-286 GCF_001266775.1 Austrofundulus limnaeus | reverse complement strand
GGTCACAACTCACCAGCTGGAAATCATTAGTCCAGTAATTGAAACCATTGAACACTTTTAGATAATTAAAAGCATTATTAAATGTTTTCAGAAAATTAAAAGCTGGCACTGGCATGAGCATCGATTAGCATTTTGTGTCGACTCAGGCTACAATTCATTCTAGTCTACTTCCACAGATGTGGTACAAGTTTTGTATACTACCTTTACTGAGTTGCCTGTGATCTGTACTATGGATAAAAAAATGACATCCAGTTTAATTTTCAAACAGCCCTATTAAATGTATGAC
>NW_013971963.1:0-286 GCF_001266775.1 Austrofundulus limnaeus | reverse complement strand
GACATCATGTCAGAGGTTAAAGTGACATCATGTCAGAGGGAAAAGTGACATCATGTCAGAGGGAAAAGTGACATCATGTCAGAGGTTAAAGTGACATCATATCATGAGGAGAAATGACAAAGTTGGAGCTGTGTTGGTGTGATCTGATTGGATGGAGTCAGATGTCAGGAGATGTGTTAGGGATCACTCTCAGCTACTACCACACCTCATTTACATCCAGATCTTTCACAATGACTGAGTTCCAGCTGAGTCTCATTTCTTCTGCTTCTCCCCTCAGACTGACTTC
>NW_013971962.1:0-286 GCF_001266775.1 Austrofundulus limnaeus | reverse complement strand
AGTATCTTTGACATTTTATCAAAGTAGGTCTGCCAAAAACTCTGGAGTGATGAACAGGAATAAAACATGTGAGTTAACTTACAGGAAGACGCATGACATTTCTCACAGTTGTCATAAACGGAGGAGGAGAATTGCGACAATCAATTTTTAGAGAAATGAACCCTGAAGAGAAATTTAAACTGTATAAGAGAAAATCAAGCACAGATTGAACTTGAATGGATTTTCTTAAGAGCGTTATTCCACCAGTCCTCTCCCAAATTTAGACCAAGTTCGAGCTCCCAAGCAG
>NW_013971961.1:0-286 GCF_001266775.1 Austrofundulus limnaeus | reverse complement strand
TCACTGTGTCCTCCTGTCGCAATGTGTCCTCCTGTCTCACTGTGCCCTCCTGTCTCACTGTGTCCTCCTCTCGCAATGTGTCCTCCTGTCTCACTGTGTCCTCCTGTCTCACTGTGTCCTCCTCTCGCAAAGTGTCTTCCTGTCTCACTGTGTCCTCCTGTCTCACTGTGTCCTCCTCTCGCAATGTGTCCTCCTGTCTCACTGTGTCCTCCTCTCTCACTGTGTCCTCCTCTCTCACTGTGTTTTCCTGTCTCACTGTGTCCTCCTGTCTCACTGTGTCCTCCTG
>NW_013971960.1:0-286 GCF_001266775.1 Austrofundulus limnaeus | reverse complement strand
GCTCAACAATTCTGTCAAAAATAAATCCAGTTTTTCTAAATGGAGCTAATTCAAATAGCTATCTACAATTGAAGAACAAAGAACCGAAATGTTGGTTTAACACAATGTTTTATTTTTTCTATATGAACATCAAGACTGCTGCCTTCGCCTGACACTCAGAACACTGAGCTCTGAGCACCTTGGTTTTGTCTGCTCAAACAAATGTAAATAAATCACTTAGTTGTTGCTAATTTTCAGTGGTGGGCACTTGTGGAGAGCTTCAGAAAGACCTGGAATTAGCAGGTAC
>NW_013971959.1:0-286 GCF_001266775.1 Austrofundulus limnaeus | reverse complement strand
GACCACTGTAGATCACTGCATGCTACTGTAGATCACCATAGTTAACTGCACATCACTGTAGATCACTGTAGTTAACTTCAGATCACTGTAGATCCATGTAGTTAACTGCAGATTACTGTAGATCACTGTATGTTTATTTAGTATACTTCAGATCTCTGTAGATCACTGTAGATCACTGTATGCCACTGTAGATCACTTTAGTTAACTTCAGATCACTGTAGATCACTGCAGATCACTGTATGTTACTGTAGTTTACTGTAGGTCACTGTAGATCACTGTAGGTCAC
>NW_013971958.1:0-286 GCF_001266775.1 Austrofundulus limnaeus | reverse complement strand
TAAAAGACGAGGTAAACTAGTACTAGTATTTGTCTTACACTTTAATGAGTTGTGTTAACTTTCATTAGAGGTTTGAGCACAATTTGAGGCTCTGAATGGACAGGTCTTTTGTTCTTGATGTCTTTTAATCAATTTGTAAATAAAAGGTTTCTGCACCACTAGATAATCGTATATCTGCTGTCAAACTACAAGAATGGCCAAATGAAGTGGAGGGGGGTGGGGTTTGAAGTGCCTCATTTGCGTTTAAAGAGACAGCACCACCGGTCTGGGCTGCCCCTACTGCTGG
>NW_013971957.1:0-286 GCF_001266775.1 Austrofundulus limnaeus | reverse complement strand
CTTTTAACCTGTTTGCATCAAATGTAAATATTTTATAATCAGTATTTAATAAAGTTAATGGATGAAGGTTTTCAATGTGTCTCTTATCTTTAGCTGGTTTAGGGATGAGAGTAATGAGTCCCTGTTTCATTGGAGGTGTTTGTGAGTTCATTAATAATAAATCCTTTATTGTTTCGAAGAAAAAAATACATTAAGTCATCCAAAAAAACCTTGTAAAATCTTGTCTGCAGGTGACTTCCTGTCAGAGGAAACAAAGTGTTGAGTCATCATCACTGCACAAACACTG
>NW_013971956.1:0-286 GCF_001266775.1 Austrofundulus limnaeus | reverse complement strand
ATTTTTTTTAAAAAAGTTGTGTAAAATGTCAATAAAAACAAATTGTAATGGTTTGTAAACTTCAAGAGTCTCATAAATCCCATACTGAAATATAGTAAACATACACTCATGGCCACTTTATTAGATACACCTTGCTAGTACTGGGTTGGGCCTGCTTTTAACCTTCAGAACTGCCTTAATCCTTAGATTCAACAAGGTACTGGAAACACTCCTCAGTCTGGTCCATATTGACATGATAGCATCACACAGCTGCAGATTTGTCGGCTGCACATCCATGATGCGAATC
>NW_013971955.1:0-286 GCF_001266775.1 Austrofundulus limnaeus | reverse complement strand
TGTGTGTGTGTGTGTGTGTGTGTGTGTGTGTGTGTGTGTGTGTGTGTGTGTGTGTGTGTGTGTATTAGTGTAAAACCCTCTGATCAATTTTTTAACATGACCCCCCACACGTGAAGCGGGGTCTTATTGTTTCCGTACTGTTTTTATTTTTTATTTTTACCTCCGCGAAGGGCGAGGTAATGTTTTCGGTCGCGTGTGTCTGTCTGTCGTTCTGCCTGTGGACAACATTACTCAAAAACTCGTGGACGGATCGTCATGACATTTTTACCACATGTGTGTACTGGGC
>NW_013971954.1:0-286 GCF_001266775.1 Austrofundulus limnaeus | reverse complement strand
TCCGTAAGACTTGAAAAAAATCTGTGAAATTGCTCTATAAGATAAGATACAACTTTATTGATCCCAAAGTGGGGAAATTCGAACATACATACATCCGTATACCTGCAAAATTACATAAAATCCTTATAACTTATGGACAATTTGTACAAGTTGGCATGTATGTTGCTATTTATTTGCTTTCTGGGACAGCAAATAAATCTGTTTACCGTAGTTTCTTACACTGTCAAACTTATTTTTAGGGGTTCAAATTGGGGTGGGTGGGACATAGTTTGGTGGGGGCTCCAAC
>NW_013971953.1:0-286 GCF_001266775.1 Austrofundulus limnaeus | reverse complement strand
AAGAACAAATCTGTGTGTACGAATGGTTCTTGCATGAGGCCCATTGAAAATGAGGATATAGAATAGTGGTATAATTGGCAAAGTCATCTGTTCTAAATGTTGACATTGTGCCACCTTTAAACATAAAGACAGTAAATGCACTGTGCTGAAAGGTGATCCAAACTCACACTTCACATGGGTTTGTCAGGCCAGATTTTTGTTTGTTAGTTAATTAAGTAAATTGTTAGTTGTGTTACTAAGAAGGATGAACAAATTGTTTTTGGCTCAGCTGTCCTTTGTCTTGTAC
>NW_013971952.1:0-286 GCF_001266775.1 Austrofundulus limnaeus | reverse complement strand
GTTTCCTTTTGCTCATTACAAAGAGTTTTCATGACCTTTTCACCAAATGATCATTAACCTGCACAGTTCATGTCAATGAAACAGAATATTCCCATTTTTGTTTTTTCCACTTTGGTTGAGACACTCTTTTGTTTCTGTGACTCAACATCTAACAAAAAGTCGTCTTTCTACAGTATAATGAGCCACCTGATGAGTCACTGTCAAGGAAAGTGACATTCATTCATTCTTACAGTGTACAGTGATGAAATTTTGAGAAGATAAGCAAACAATACTAACAACAAAAATA
>NW_013971951.1:0-286 GCF_001266775.1 Austrofundulus limnaeus | reverse complement strand
GGTTCAGACACCATGAAGAATGACGGCTCTTTGGTGGCCCTGATGTGGTCTGCCAGAGGTGGTCCATGCATGGACCAGCACCACATAAACCAAACCACGGTCAAGTTAGTTGTGCCATGCTATTCTCAGTTTGTGTGTAAAACATAAAGCTGATTCATGGTGACAAACTCAAGTAACTGTGGTGTCAATGTGCTCCTTTATTTCTATTCCAACAACAGGACGAGACTGAAACAAACTGAATTTAATTCTGTTTTGGATAACTGTTGTTTTCTTTAAGCAGGAGCTG
>NW_013971950.1:0-286 GCF_001266775.1 Austrofundulus limnaeus | reverse complement strand
GTTTCCAGCAGCCGTGGTGGGTTGACAGAGGAGTTGAGTTACTTCAAACTGCAGAGGGAGGGAGGGAGGAGGGACTGCTGCCTTCACGACACGTGAAAACAGCCATTATCCAATTTCACGTGGAGACTTCTCCTTTCATGTAAGCAAGAACTTCTGACTCTTCTAAAGACAGTTAGACTGGTGTACTCAGAAGCAGGGTTAGTTTATGATTTAACACGGTTTCAACTGGGCTTTTTGGCCGGAAGCTGAATGTAAACATGACAGGAGTTCCTGAAATGTCAAAACC
>NW_013971949.1:0-287 GCF_001266775.1 Austrofundulus limnaeus | reverse complement strand
TATATTAACCACTTGAACAAAGGGATATATAATAGATGGGGAAAAATCTGAGCGTGTCAAAGCATATCACCCACGAGAATGTCGCTGTATTTACACTGAAGTGTGAAGCGTTAGACGTTTTATCAGTTGATGTTTGACTTCAAAGACTTCTGGGCCATCCACTGTGTCCTCATTAAAAGCATCTCTCAGAATCAGAAAAGCTCTGTGCTGTATCTTAGCAACCTCCTCACCACCTGTGATGACAAGTAGAGGCTTGGAGCATCCCAGTGTGTGTGTGTGTGTATGTG
>NW_013971948.1:0-287 GCF_001266775.1 Austrofundulus limnaeus | reverse complement strand
GTTCTTGCATGAGGCACAATGTTTCTGAGCATCTCCTTGAAGATCACTCCTGAACTTCCAACGCTACACACTCCTCATGAGAGAAGAGCTCTGCAGGACACAACAGAGAAAGAAGCAATAAAGTTAGATTTCTAATCATGACAGAAAAGATTGAGCCAGTAACCTGCATGTTTGATGCCACTGTACCTTTAAAAACATTAAGGATCTTCTCACATAGTGTCTATATACAGAAGAGACATGGTTTATAACAGAGTTAATTGTGTTAAAAAGCACTCTAATGGCTACTG
>NW_013971947.1:0-287 GCF_001266775.1 Austrofundulus limnaeus | reverse complement strand
TGAGATATCACACCTAAAGTTACACACTTGAGATATTACACCTGACATATCACACAAAGTCACACACTTGAGATATTACACCTGAGATATCACACAAAGTTACACACTTGAGATATTACACCTGAGATATCACACCTAAAGTTACACACTTGAGATATCACACCTGAGATATCACACCTAAAGTTACACACTTGAGATATTACACCTGAGATATCACACCTAAAGTTACACACTTGAGATATTACACCTGAGATATCACACCTGAAATTTACACACCTGAGATATCA
>NW_013971946.1:0-287 GCF_001266775.1 Austrofundulus limnaeus | reverse complement strand
ACAAAAACATTGAGTGGAATTACAAACAATAAACTTGTCAATGTGAAAATGGTAGTGGTGGGCACCAGTCCACTAAAGTGCAAATCTGCTAATTGCGGACCTAAACATTTTGGTTGCGCTTTAGCGGTCTTACTAATTTTTATAATTCCTAAGCAGATTCACGCTTTTAGTTATGCTAATAACTAATTATCTACTGGTCATCCTTATCTTGAACAGCTGAAGGTGTTGCTGTCATGTGATCCATCCAACAGCTCCCCTCCAAACTAAACACCATTATTGGGAAGGTA
>NW_013971945.1:0-287 GCF_001266775.1 Austrofundulus limnaeus | reverse complement strand
CCTGCAGGGACACACACAGATGGTTCTGGTTCTGGTTCTGTTCCGTCTCAGACCCTTTCAGAACGGAGGGGGCTCAGTCCTACCTGCAGCCGTCCGTCCAGCGTCCTCTGGATGGTGACACACTTGCTGGGGTTGAGGCCGTTGCTGGTGACGGCAGTGATGAGGGAGTCCAGCTCGTCCTTCTTCTCCTTCAGCTTCTTCACCAAACTCTCGATGGCCCGTTTGGCGAAGCCCTCGTTCTCTGCGCCCTGCCGGTGACACATCAGGCTGTGGACGATGCTGAGGGA
>NW_013971944.1:0-287 GCF_001266775.1 Austrofundulus limnaeus | reverse complement strand
AAGGTCCAAAAACCATTTGCAGTAGAGATTTGTGCCACGTCTGATCAATAGGACAATAATTAAACAGAAGGGCAGTAATTACACTGCAAGGTCCCTTCACTACACCCTTCCACATTCATCTCTTCACATTTTAATATTTCTAATATTTCATAATGAGCCTAAAACCAGGCAGCAGAAAAGAAATGCTTGTTAACTAATGAAAGCTGTCTTAGTTGGACTCATCTGCAGCAAGAATACATCAGAGGATGCAGACAGTCCTCCCTGCAGACCCCACCTCTGTCTAAACA
>NW_013971943.1:0-287 GCF_001266775.1 Austrofundulus limnaeus | reverse complement strand
GGTCTCGTCTCTGCAGGCGGTCCTGGCCTCGTCGTCCGGCTGCATCATCGTCTGGTCCTGCAGGGACATCATGGAGGACAGGTGAGGACACTGTCTCAGTCTGCAGGACTGGACTGGGTTTTTCAGGACCTTTCAAAGATTCTGGTCCAGGATCCAAAGTGAACCTGGTCTGGTTCCTGTCAGCCTCTAATCTAATTATCAATCTGAGATTAAATAATCTGAGCTGCAGGACTATTTCAGTCCCTCAGTAATCCACTGAGGGGGGCTCCTCCTCCTCCTCCTCATCA
>NW_013971942.1:0-287 GCF_001266775.1 Austrofundulus limnaeus | reverse complement strand
CCTTTGTATAATCTGTTCTCATTATTAAGACACCAATTCATGTCTGTAACCTCGCTCTTATTTTGATAATCTCTGTACAAGCTGTGTGATTGGACAGTGTTGACATTTGTCGTTCTGTGATTGGCTGGACACTGACTCCGACCAGATGTTAAGTCTTTCTCTTCCTGTTGTTTGTCAGTGGTAACATGAGCGACACGCTGATTCACTCTGTCCGGTTGCTGCTCATCTTTTGCTATGCAAACCTTATTAAATCATCTGACGACCAAACTGCGCAGTGCACCTTTCTT
>NW_013971941.1:0-287 GCF_001266775.1 Austrofundulus limnaeus | reverse complement strand
CTGCTGGAAACAAACCTGAGGAAGCTGAAAGAATTTACAAAAACACAAAAAAGGCTTTGCAAATGCAAACAAAGATAAGACACCTGGAAAACACTGCTTGATACAAACAAAGCTGCAGCGGGACGTTCACTCAGCCAGAAAAAGACACGGCAAGAGAGACGATGATCATGATGAGGTGATAACTTAAAAATTCACTGTCCCTGTAAAAAAAAATATATTTGAATTTTATAAAACTTTGATTTAAGTTAATTCGACCAAATAAATTCACATTCTGTGGTCCTCGGTGG
>NW_013971940.1:0-287 GCF_001266775.1 Austrofundulus limnaeus | reverse complement strand
GAAGCCTGACAGGGATTGTTTGGGTCTGTTAGCTGCTGAGCTGGACTCAGAACCGTTCCGGGTCTAGAACCGGTCCTGACAGCTGTGTTGAAGCAGAGAACAGAACTTGGAGGTGGGTTCTGGCTCAGGACTCGGTCCTGGACCGTTTGGACCGGGTCCAGTTAAAGATGGCCACCCTCAGCAGATTACAGCTGGTAGTAGCTGAGAGTCATCCTGTGACGTCACAGAGCAGAGCATCTTCATCATCATCTTCATCAGACCCAGCTTGGACCGGGTCAGTCCAGTTC
>NW_013971939.1:0-287 GCF_001266775.1 Austrofundulus limnaeus | reverse complement strand
TTAGGTAACTTTGACCTGATTTCAAAATTGCTTAAGCATAATTTCCAGGTAAATAGTGTACGTACTCTAAGAAAACTGAGAAATTTAGGGATGTCATATAACACACCCTAAGAATGTAAAATATTTGTTAACATTGGGGGAAACAAATAGGGCAAGGGGGGCAGTAGGCCTTTTCTTAATTGTTGAATTGATGAACAGAAAACGTGCAGAGTAAATACAAAAAGTGAAATAAAGTAAAATAAAACAGGAAAGTTAAGTAAATCAAAGTAAAGGCATCACAATGTATT
>NW_013971938.1:0-287 GCF_001266775.1 Austrofundulus limnaeus | reverse complement strand
CAAATGCCACTTATATCTTTTGTATGAGTGTCTATTATTTTGATTCTACTAACCTCGGGCTTTGCTTATGAGTGAGCCCAAGGAAGTTTAGAATGAACTGAATAAGTGGTTAGTTTAAACAAAACTTTTGATTTCGGCTCAAAGTCTTAAGGTTTAAGTCCTTAACTGCTTAGTGCCTCTCACTCAATTTATTTTATTTACCATGTTTGTAATAGGACTACTAGGTTTAACCTTTTATCAAAAACATCTGTTATCAGTCCTACTTTGCTTAGAAGGTATAATATTGA
>NW_013971937.1:0-287 GCF_001266775.1 Austrofundulus limnaeus | reverse complement strand
CATCGGACCAGTCCTTCGTTTCGGGCCAAAGTAAAGGACGCATTTGTCGGCCAATGTTGCTAGCGTGGCTATCACTGCTAATGCTGCTAACATTGCTAAGGCTGCTAAAGATGGTATTTGAAATGTAAATTCAAAATGTTTTCATTTAAAACAATACGGATGGTACCTGTGGTCCGTCAGTTTGAAGTGCAGCTCGGACACAGGCTGCTAGAGATGTGATGTTCACAAACGATTCGAATCTTTTGAACAGTTCCTTACAACAAACTATAGGAAACAAATCACAGGCA
>NW_013971936.1:0-287 GCF_001266775.1 Austrofundulus limnaeus | reverse complement strand
CCAGTCGAAGAGGGGGACCGCATCCACGAGAGGGGGACCGCATCCACGAGAGGGGGAACCTCATCCACGAGAGGGGGAAACTCATCCAGTCCTAGGGGGAACCTGATCCAGTCGAAGAGGGAAACCTCATCCACGAGAGGGGGGACCGCATCCACGAGAGGGGGAACCTCATCCACGAGAGGGGGACCGCATCCACGAGAAGGGGAAACTCATCCAGTCCTAGGGGGAACCTGATCCAGTCGAAGAGGGGAACCTCATCCACGAGAGGGGGGACCTCATCCACGAGA
>NW_013971935.1:0-287 GCF_001266775.1 Austrofundulus limnaeus | reverse complement strand
AGGTGTCTCTGTGATTGTCAGAGACCTGTCCAGGTGTCTCTCTCTGGTGGACTAAAACCTGTCCAGGTGTCTCTGATGGACAGAGACCTGTCCAGCTGTCCCTCTGACGGACTGAAACCTGTCCAGTTGTCTCTGTGACGAACTGAAACCTGTCCAGGTGTCTCTGATGGACTGAGACCTGTCCAGGTGTCTCTGTGATGGACTGAAACCTGTCCAGTTGTCTCTGTGATGGACTGAAACCTGTCCAGGTGTCTCTGTGATGGACTGAAACCTGTCCAGGTGTCTCT
>NW_013971934.1:0-287 GCF_001266775.1 Austrofundulus limnaeus | reverse complement strand
AAACAAGAATGCTAGTTTTCTTTCAGCTGCTCTCTTTTGCAGGGGTCACCACATCAAGCAAACTTGCATAAAATATCTGGCATTTGTCCTGTACCAGACACTGGTTATGTTGCAACCTGGGCTCAAACCCATAACCCCAGGAAAACAAGACCATGGCACTGAGCACTGAGCTATCACAGCCCAGTCAAAAAGACTAAAAGTATGCATAATTTGACAGCTTTGTGCTTAACATTTCTCTCTAATGTACCACGGTGGCTTTATGATAAGTTTACAGGACAGAATGACAC
>NW_013971933.1:0-287 GCF_001266775.1 Austrofundulus limnaeus | reverse complement strand
AGGCCTGTGACACTACAAAGACTACACAAGGCTTGTAACACTACAAGAACTACACAAGGCCTGTAACACTACAAAGACTACACTAGGCCTGTAGCACTACAAAGACTACACTAGGCCTGTAACACTACAAGAACTAAACCAGGCCTGTAACACTACAAGAACTACACAAGGCCTGTAACGCTACAAGAACTACACTAGGCCTGTAACACTACAAGAACTACACAAGGCCTGTAACACTACAAAGACTACACAAGGCCTGTAACACTACAATAACTTCACCAGGCCTG
>NW_013971932.1:0-287 GCF_001266775.1 Austrofundulus limnaeus | reverse complement strand
GAGAGACAAATACAGGAGGACACGAGAGACAAATACAGGAGGACACGAGAGACAAATACAGGAGGACACGAGAGACAAATACAGGAGGACACGAGAGACAAATACAGGAGGACATGAGAGACAAATACAGGAGGACATGAGAGACAAATACAGGAGGACATGAGACAAATACAGGAGGACATGAGAGACAAATACAGGAGGACACAAGACAAATACAGGAGGACATGAGAGACAAATACAGGAGGACATGAGAGACAAATACAGGAGGACATGAGACAAATACAGGA
>NW_013971931.1:0-287 GCF_001266775.1 Austrofundulus limnaeus | reverse complement strand
TCTCTTTCTTAACAAAATGTATTTGTACGTTAAAAGATAATATGTTTTTGTGAGCCTTATACATAAACGGTAAAAAAAAGTTTTATTGTTTTGGGTAGAGGTCTGAGAAGGGGTGGGGGGCTCAATGATGGGCCCGATGGATAGCCCTTCATCAGAGCTAAACAACAAAACACATCTGAAGCTCCTATGTTGAACAGTTTATATGAGTTATAGGAAATTTTGTATGTCCAGACACTCACTTTTTTGGATGGAGCCCCCTCCTCAAATATGGGGTCTATTGTAAAACA
>NW_013971930.1:0-287 GCF_001266775.1 Austrofundulus limnaeus | reverse complement strand
GTTCTTGCATGAGGCCCATTGAGTGTAAATGGGTCGGCCATGCAGATAGGTGGTAAAATGCAACACATAACGTGACGAGAGAAACTCAACCTATGAGATTTGAAGAAAAATATTGACATAGATTTACATTTTATGCAGCTTGACAACATTTTTTCTGTTTAATCTCTTGTTTTTCATATTTTGAGGTCATTAGATTAAAAAACAGAAGAGCAGCTTTAATTGCTGCCTTTTATTGGGATGTGTTTGGCGTTTGGTTTTCATTTAAACTCTGAGTAATTTGTAGACTG